>NC_056728.1:109279921-109492421 GCF_019279795.1 Protopterus annectens | reverse complement strand
ACCCTCTTCTCCTACCACCCAACACTACAGCCTGTGAAAGATGCACTTATATAGCCAAACTGGAAGCAAAGCTCTCTTCACCCAAGACTGGAATAGACAGTCAAGAGGAGAAGGTAAACACTTGCACCACACCACACTCATCACATAGTCCCTCAAAACCTACACCACAAAAACACACACATAGAAACACAAAACACACACTTACATTCGCGGAGGCCCTCAATAAAAACCTGGCCAAGCATCAGGGACATCCAAAGCATAAACTCAAGCAAACTCCACCCCCCAACACAACCCAAATGACACATAGCCCACAAACTCAGTATGCCACTCAACCACAGCCCATAAGGCATAACAATGTACCCAACACTCTAGTCATAGGTGACTCTATAGTCAGGCACACTGATGTTCCACTCACTAGACTAAACAAGGAGAAAGTTATTGTCAGCTGCCTGTCAGGTGCCAGGATCTGTCACATAATGCATGCACTCAGGTCACTCCACAATAAGTACAAATATGACACTGTCATTGTCCATGTTGGTGTGAATGACCTGAGACGTACCTCCCTGGACTACATGAAAAGAGACATAGAGGAGCTCTCCGGTCTTGTATCCCAGGCAGGTATGAACCTAACCCTGAGTAGCATCCTGCCATCACCCAGAATGATACCACAGTACAAGGACAAAATGATTGACTTCAACAATTGGCTAAGCTTCTGGTGTCATTCTAAGGGGATCCAGTATTTGTCTGTCTGGGACAACATGATTGACAGACCACGATGCTTTGCCAGAGATGGCCTGCACCTGTCGCCCTTAGGATTCAGGATACTGGCTAAGGCTTTTGCCACCCGTATAGTGCCTTTTTTAGGCAAAGTTCAAATGATAAAGTCACCACTGTAACAGGTACAAGCAAGCAAAATCTGAGGGTAATGCTACTCAGTGCTAGAAGTCTAAACCTCAAAATGCACTCACTTGAGGCACTCCTTAAAATGGAGAACATTGACATCTGTGCAGTGACAGAGACCTGGTTCAAAGCTCCAGATAGCACCCCTGCATTACCAGGCTACAATTCATACCACACCTTTCGCCACCTAACCCAGAACGAAGCACTAAAGGCGGAGGCATGTCCATATTCATTAAAGATATCCACACCTCCAGGCTAGTTGCACAGCATAATGCATCCGAGATTATCCAAGTGCAACTAACTCTGGGCAAGACCGCAATCCAAATTGTAGCTTGCTACAGACCCCCAACCATGCCCCAGGATTCCCACTCCTCATTTCTTGATACACTGGAAAGTATTAGGGTGCAACCCAGCACCCTAATAATGGGCGATTTCAACTACCCCACCATTAACTGGGAAAACTACTCATGTACCAACTCTTTTGCTCAACGTTTTCTAGAATTCATAAATTCCAATGCCTTGGATCAACTTATTCACACCCCCACCAGGGGCAGCAATATCCTAGACCTGGTCATTACCAACATGGGAAACCGGTGTTCCACACCAGAGGTCATTTCCTTGTTGGTCAGATCCGACCACAAGCTAATCAGCCTAGACATCCACATCCCACCCCCACCCCCAATTAGGGAAACCATCATAAAAAAACTTCTCCAAAGCCAATTTCACACTTCTTAAGACAGAAGTGGCAAACTTCATGACACCCATGCAGATGGACAATAGAGGTATGACTGCTGAATCCTACACAGCTGCACCTTATAACCACTTACACGAGTGCATGGATCATGCTATCCCTAATAGAACCAAGATGTTATCCTCCAAAAAAAGAAAGCCAATCTGGTGGTCCTCTGCCATAAGCAAACTCTACAACAGAAGAAAGAAACTGTTGCAAAAAAGAGTAAAATCCTATGACTGGAGGTACTCCCTGGTCAACCTCAGTAAGAAGTTGAGATCCCTCATAAAATCCTCCAAAGCTAGTTACGAAAACAAAATTGCCACTGACTCTAAAGACAACCACAAAGCATTCTATAGCTATGTCAAGAATCTCAATGGGAAAGCTCAGATCTGCTCTGAGTTACAGCACAATGGTGCTAAATATACAGAACCAACTGATATTGCCAACATCCTAGCAGATAGGTTCAGTGCTAACTTTACCCCCCCTCTCACCCCCTAGAGGGCCCATCTCTATACTGGAAAAATGCAAAGTTCCTATAATCATGGCTGCACAGGTAAAAAACACACTCTCCAAAGCCAAGAACACAGCATCCATGGGACCTGACAATATCCCAGGCTGCATTCTACATGAACTACAGAATGAACTGGCACCCTACCTAAGTACCATGTTCAGTCATAGCCTCACCTCAGGCTTTGTACCCACTGAATGGCACACCGCGACGGTTATCCCACTCCACAAAGGTAGAGCCATGACAGACCCCTGGAACTACCGCCCCATTAGTCTGACGAGCCTGGTCTGCAAGGCCATGGAACGTATCATCATGGAACTCATAAACAAAGACATTGGTAATCTCCAAACTCTGGACCCTACCCAGTTTGGATTTGTAAAAGGCAGATCATGTCTCCTAACCTAATTGACTTCTTTGAAGCAGTCACCAAAGCCATAGATGAAGGTAAAATGGTTCACACAGCTTATCTAGATCTCGCCAATGCTTTTGACACCATCCCCCACTCTGGAATTATAGATAAGCTCACTAAACTAGGTATAAATCCCTATGTCACAAGATCGGTTGCCAACTGGCTCACGGACAGAACCCACACTGTGAAAGTCGTGGATTCCAAATCCAACTTCAGACCAGTGACAAGTGGAGCACCACAGGGTTCAGTCCTGGGTCCTCTCCTGTTTGGTATCTACTTCTTTGAAGTGCAGGCTAACACAGAAGGTCTTTGGCTAACAAAGTTTGCAGATGACTGCAAACTAAGAGCCATAATTGAAACTCCTAACGATGTGGACAAACTACAAAAGGGCCTCACTGAGACAGATACCTGGTGTCAAAGCCATGGCCTGAAGCTCAATGCCAAAAGGTGTATTGTCATCCCCTTTGGTAAAAACTCTGTACCCATGAACTACCACATAGCTGGCAGTCTACTTAATGCCGAAAATGTGATAAGAGACCTTGGGACACAGGTGGACAGTAGTCTCTCCTTTGATAATCACATCACCACAGTGGTCAGGAAACCTTTATACGTGGCTCATCTCATCACAAAAGGATTCTCATCCAGAAAAAAAGAGGTCATTGTCCCCCTCTACTCATCACTCATTAGACCCATTATAGAGTACAATGCCCCTTTTGGTATGTACCTCACAAGACATCTACAACTGGAAAGACCACAGAAATACCTCACAAAGAGGATTACTGGCCTCAAACAGAAGCCCTACGCAGACTGTCTCAAAAAACGACAGCTTTACTCCATCAAATATCGCCTACTCAGGGGAGATCTCTGCCTAACGTACAAAGCTATGTCAAACCCAGAGCTGTTGGATATCCTCCACTTAAAAAAATCCCAATCTATTCACGCTCTAGGGACCTAAACCTTGTCACCACAATAAACAGAACATGCTGGAGGGATAGATTCCTGTCTCAGAGGCTTCCCATACTCTGGAACAGACTACCTATCTATGTCAAACAGAGCTCCTCATTAGCACTCTTCAAGAAAAATCTTGATGATTGGATGGGAAATGGGAAATTCACCCCAGGGATCACTTCTGTGGCTCTGCTTGACAGGGGCACAGGAAAATAATTTTCTTGGGTGGTGAAAGCCAGGGTACATTTTTTGGCTAGGCTTATATAGGCCCTAGGGCCAATAGCCTAGTACCTACCTATGAACCTATGAACCTCTTACTGCAACAAATCTGTCCAAAGCCTGTCACAATGGGGGGGGGCATTGGGCCCAAACTACAGACCTATTTTAAATAGTGCCTTTATCCCACTGTCTCCATCAGCCACTGTCTTGCTTTGCAAAAAAAAAAAATCAGTCCTGCCAAGTCTTGTACATCACAGTCAGATTAATGTAACACTACACCATGTGATCCCTCAAAATTAATGATGCTTCTTCAAACATATCAGTCAGAATAGACAGTCAACAGGAGGGGAAATATTCTGTAGAATCAGTCAGGTTTTCTATTTATACGTGTATATATCTATGGCGATGCATACATGTGGAAAAATCTTTACAACATGTATATGTAGAGATATGCATCTAAAATACAGACATATACATGCACATATATCTAGAAAAGTAAATAAATACATATATTCATTTATTTAACATTTGTTAACCGGGAAAGTCCGACTTGGAGCAAAACCAATTTTCAGCAGAAGCCCGGGAAAAATGTTTCCAGAAGCATGTCTTTGTAACGTGGGAGGAAACAGGAGCACCTGGAGGAAACCAACATGAATGCAGGGAGGACATGCAGACTCTGCGCAGAAGGCACTCCAGCCAAAAATCAAACCAGAGAGGTGACAACACTATATATATATATATATATATATATATATATATATATATATATATATATATATATATATGAGATCGGTACTATTTATCGAATGACAGTTTCACCAAAATGAAATGGCCTAGCACACTTTCGCAATAGTGCACTTCACCGAAAAAGCACTTTTGTGACAGTGTGCTAAAAAAAAGAAAAAAACATGGGAAATGGCTGTTGCTGAGATTGCAGCACAGTGGGGATAAGGGGGTATTCCCTTTTTCCCACTGTAGTGTGATCTCGGAGTGAGAATATAAAAGTAAGGGGATGTGGGGAGCTTGCCCCCCACATGGGGTGTGCAGGGGGGCTTGCCCCCTCCGTAAAGGTGAGTACTGTGTTTTTTTTTAATTTTGTTATTTTTTAATTTTAATTTTTTTGCACACTTTAGTGAAAGTGAAAGTGCTTTTTCAATTTTGTGTAATAGTACTAGATCCATAAATATATATATATATATATATATATATATATATATATATATATATATATATATATGTATATATATATATATATATATATATATATATATATATATATATATATATATATATATATATATGTATATATATATAGATATATATATATATATATATATATATATATATATATATATTTATATAGACATAAATATAGATAAACATATAACAGCTACAAACATTTGCAATCCGAAGGTCATGCTGCTCAATGCTATAAGTCTAAATCTCAAAATGCACTCACTTGAAGCACCCCTTACAATGGAGAACATCGACATTTGTGCTGTAACAGGGACCTGCCCCCAGATTCACAAATCCTCCGTGTAAGACTAAATAAGTCTTACTCGGAGACTGCAGTTGAACGGTATGACGTCAGCGTGCCATGAATATTCATGAGGGCACATTGACTCCACTCCAAGTCTAACACGGACCATGCAGGAAAGCAGGCGGCGTGTCCGACTGCCGAGCAGTCTAAAGGTCCACACCCCCTGCAAGTGTCTGAAATGTAAAATGTCAACACACAAGAGCGAGTCCGCTCAAATGTCCACATACCTAACACCACACTCCCTGACATTGTAAACCCCCAGCACAGTTATAAAAAGTAAAACTTTATTTTTTTTTTCAAATTTCCAATATAGCTGCCCGTATTTGCACGTGTGTGCTCGGGTGTGCCCATTGCTTAGCTGCAGTTAGCAATCTCGACATGGAAGAGCATAATAAGGAATGTTTATGCAAATTACACCAAACAGCAATAGTGTAGTGGTAGAGCCTTCACACAAAGAGGAGGCATTCACGGTTTGAGTCCCACCACTCCCCTTCCTATTTTATGTTCTAAATTAGTATATGAAATAATTCCTGACATATGATTAACATTTTACTAAAATGCATTGAAATGGCCTATGTATCAGTGAACAAAATGTATATTTATAAAGGATCCTGACATATGATTGCCCGCAGTTAAGCAACACTTTACCTAGCGCAATATAGTTGCCCATAGTTAAGCAGCGCTTTACCCAATGCAATATAGCTGCCCATAGCTAAATTGCGCTTTACCCATTGCAATCAGTTTGCGTGGAGGTGCGCGCTGCATCAACCAGCGCACCGTAGGGCAATGTGGAGCAACGCAGAGCAAAGTTGCCTAAACACAGCCACACCCCCTAGCTTGTCTGGACAGTAGTAAAATAAAATACAATGACAAGGTACGAACCCAGGACTCTGTGCACCATAATCAAAGTACTGAACCACTAAGCCATGACAGCTTAGGATAAACAGCCAATGTTAACATACTTATACTTATAAATGGTAGATTAACCATTACTAAGCAGGTCTGCAGTCAGCCGAGAATTTTCAAAAATGGCCAATCACAAAAACGTGCAGGAAATGCAGCATATTTAAGCCCCATAGGCAGGAATACTCACCATAACTGATTGTAGCTCCCATCTGCAGTTAGAATGGCTGGTGCTGGTGAGGGTACATGCTTTAGAGTGCAACGCTGGGGCATCAAGGAGTCAAAATACATGGTTTGGCTCCTTGTCCACCGTCATGAGTCAAGGCTCCTGCAGGGCCAGTTCCAAGGGACAGAGTACAAGGCAGAGGCTTGGAACAGGTTAGCTCATGACCTCACCAGTGTCACAGGCATTCCTCGGACTGGTGAGCAGGTCCATGATCACCATGCAGACTTGAAGAGATGGAAGCAGGACCTACTGAGCCAATGGATACAGGAGGCCCGTGGGATGCAAGATGCCCCACTACTGAGTAGGTAGCCATGGAATGCAGTATGTAAGACATGCTAATTTATTCTATATAATGGATAGGTATGTCTCAATATCCCTTCATTTACTTCACAGCTGCAGATGTCCGTGCTGCGAATCAGCAAGCCTATGCAGATAGGCTGCTAAGGCTGCACCACCAGGCAGGTTAGTAATTATTCTGCATGTATTGTTATATAAAATAGGTAAGAGATCCTGAAAGAAAGTGTTGTAACCCAATAATAAAGCCATAAAATGCCCTGAATAATTCTTCTGCATGTACTGTTATATAAAATAAGTCAGAGAGCCAGAAAAAGAGTGTAGTAACCCATTAAGAAATATGTCCGGAATAATATCTCTGCATGTACTGTCATATAAAATAAGTGAGCGAGCCTGAAAAAGAGTATTCTAACCTATTAATAAAGGTATAATATGTCTTGAATATGTCTTCCATATGCACTGTAATATCAAATAAAGGAGAGAGCCTGTGGAAAAGTGTGCAATGTAATTAATAAAGGTATAAAACCTGGAGTGTGTCTGTGTCACTTACTTTGAAATGTTGTTGTACCCCTGCATTATACAAATAGTACTGTTTTAATAAGTGCTGGCAACCCACAGTTGGGCAGTCCCATCTAAAGTGGTTGATGGAAGTGCCAGTAGCTGTGAAGCATATATGCACTCCTCAACAGTCTGTTACTGGCTGGCATGCATAAGTAAATCTGGCACACGAGTAGCTTGTTAATTTGATCCCCAGAAATGTGAGTGTGCTACACAAAATGTAGGGTTCTGTACAAATCTAACTGAAAATGTCATGTGAACACATCCAGATATGTAGATAAAGATATATAAATAAAATCAATAAATATGTAGCAGTAACATCCGCATCTTGGACAGTTAGTATGTCAGATATAGGTCAGGTATATAATGAACTAGCCAAACCCATTACACAACCTAATGCATGTTGCCAAGTGTAATAATGCATGTAGGGGATATACACCTGCAGTCAATAGGAATGTAGTGTAGACTAAAAGTATTTATAAGATGTTAATTGAGGTTTCTTTCTACACCCTACTGTATGTGCATAAAGAATGCAATTCCACACCTCAATGGGTATGTGTAATCTCAAAACATTTGTTGGGACATATGTCCAATTGTTCTATAAATATCTGCATTCACTTTGATGCATGTGCTCTGTTCAAACACCATAATCATGGGGGCCTGTTGCCACCAATCATCCCTGCATGCTGTTGGAATGTCCACTGTCGTTCAATATATGCATGTGTTATGCTTGCTGTTCAACTCTTGGAACCTTGCTGTGTTGGGTTAATGGGAATATTACTGCATGCTGTTACAACTAACTTGGAATGCTGTTGTTTATGTTGTAATTAAACACACCTAATCACAGAACGTATGGGAAGGTCGGTCCCAACGGACCCACCTCTCCCTCCTCAGCTGGCGAGTGCACCTGGCACCAGCAGTTCCGGTGCCCAGCCCGGGCTCTCCTCCTCCATTGGTCCTGTGCCACCTTCGGGTGGAAGCGCTGCAGGGGATGGGGCTCGTCCCCCCATGCAAGCGTGCTGGAGAAGGGCCACCTGTCACCCTTCGAAGGGTCCGGGTTGTGGTGCGTAGGGAGATCCAGCGTTCAGTCTCTGATCCCCTATGCCAGCTCGAGGTGAGAGTGGCGCATCTCACGGATGAGCCTTTCCATCCTATGCAGCCCCCAGCACAGCCACCCTCAGGGCTGTAAAGGTGCAGTGGTGACTGCCCATGGGTGGGGATTTCAGTTCCACTGTGGGCTCATGGGCTTGCGATTTCCAAACATCCGTCCCCGTCAATTGTGTTCATCCACCCTATGAGTCATACACCGCCCCTGTATGCATCTTGTTTGTCTTGTCTGTTTACCTCTCCAGCCTACCTCCCCAAATATGCCTACTTCCTCTACCTCACTTTCCACTCTCACCTGAAAAAAAAGGGGGGCAATCTGTACCCACAAAAAAATTACGCCCCATACATAGCTACCTATTTCACACACATGTCCGCTGGACATGCAAACTGATAATTATAATTGGCAGTACAATATACTTTGTTGTCCTCACCCCTCTCTCAGGGGTGGAAGGTTTCAAATTTCACTCAAAATGTATTGCATATGCACAGCTGTTGCTGATAAAGAAATGGGCAGCTGTGGACCTTCCCTACACCCATCCTGCACATCCCGAGCATGTTTCCCTACTGTCTTTCCCTCTTTGTGCCCCCTTTTTCACCACTTTCCTATCTCCCCATTTTCTTTTCTTTCAAAGAAATTAGCGCGTGGGTTAGCGGGAGTAAGCACTTTTAAGCAATAGTAAGCAGGATTAAGCGAGAGTGCACATGTGTGTGCTTAGCTAAGCATCACTAAGCATCGCGCAAACCCACTTACAACTGCTTAAAAGTGCCTTAGTCACTCTACATGGCAGGGCCCTTGTTCTGCTGAACAGCAAAATAAAACACCTCTGTCATTCTCGAACCCTGGACCTTGGACACACTAGACTGCATGAATTACCACTAAGCCACAGCAGATATACAATAACTTGGTACTGAAATAAATATATCATGCATTACAATGAGTGAATGTAAAGGAAAAATAGGAAGGCCATAACACAAAGCTTGTTCTGTGGATCTTTACCAGCAATTGTTGTGGATTGCATTACATGAGTATGATATGAGAAGCAGCCATTCTAGCAGCAAATAATGTTACAGAGGCACTTTACAACCCCCTCACAGTATCATAGCAGGACAAACAGTGGCATATCTGATTAGGGCAGAGGCCATACTACCTAACTGCGACTACTTTTCAGGGATGTCCCTGATTGTGAAACATATTTTAGCTGTGTCCCTCTGAATCCCTCTGAAAAGTACTGACATCAGTCAGAAAGGTGGGGTATTACACAATGAATACTGACAATAATAACAGTAGACACCGCCTGTACTTCATAAAAGGAGTACTAATCCATATGCACTGCTTCACTCATGTCTACACTTACTGTCTCTATTATGTGTAAGGTGTACCTCACTTTTAACTACCTATCCCTGACTCCATGCAAAGATGTATCTGAGTGTTTCATAGGCCTGGCAGAGGCACAAATACACAGGCATATCAGCTATTCTGCTGTTACACACTCTGCAAATAGCTTTGGTAGGACTTCCACAAACATACCCTTATGTAGGAGTACAACACAGAAATACCAAAGGATGTAGCAATGTACTGGTAGCAACTGACTGTAACAATGCCATTGTACCAGTGATGAAAACACCTGTGGGTTGCACAGACAAAGAATAACAGTGTAGCATTTGACTACCATCTGGATAGGTTCACAGTTGGGAACTATGCAGACAAACCACCTGCCTTGATAAACTAACAGGTACACACCAATCCTTTAAGTCCAGTAAGATAACATTCACGCAATAATACATAATGCTCTATGTATGTCAGCACCCCCCCCCCCACAATTAAAATATACTTGTGTGTTTAGGGTCTACCAAGGATGTAGGTAGGCATACTCAGTACTGGAATTGTCCAGTTTCCTGAGAACCCTGTGCTAATGTCAAAAATAAAAAACACAAACCCTGCAGAAGTGAGTACATTAATATTCACAGTATAACAGTTCATGTGCCAAAAGAATAATTCTCAATAACTACTTTTGTATGGCAGTTAATTATATGAGTAGAAAAGAAACTACATAGTCACATAAATGTTGTGTAAGCATTTGTAGGGGTGAGTTAAACTCTACACTGATAGCTCTGTACTGGAAGTGGCAACAGTCAGGTCTGAGTACAACATGTACATCACTGTCTACACCTCTAGCTTCAGATATAAGAAGTGTACCAACCTTCTGACTTACACAACAGTGTCCACAGCAAACAAGCACGGGCCTCACTCTGGAAATCTGAGAGGGCTACGCT
Source organism: Protopterus annectens (assembly GCF_019279795.1). Classification (NCBI taxonomy): domain Eukaryota; kingdom Metazoa; phylum Chordata; order Ceratodontiformes; family Protopteridae; genus Protopterus; species Protopterus annectens. Next base: position 109,481,802 of record NC_056728.1, on the reverse strand, counting down.
CACATACCTTAGCAATTTATAGCATTGGGTTGCTATGACAGTGAGTACTGCAATTACCACACAGCAGGCTGTATGCATTTACCAAATGCTGGGCACCAATTTTGGTGCAGAGGGCATCACATGCGCAGATACCTATAAAAGCAGACTGTACTTGCTATCCCCACATGCAATCATTACATTGCACGTGTCAGAGATCGTATAACTCTTGGAGAGTCGTGAAAAAAACTATTACTTACTAAAAAATATTTAATTAAGTAAAAATAATATATACTTAATTACTAACTAAAACTATTAATTAAGAAAAAAAACTTAATTAATAACCAAAAATAAAACTTAAGTAAAAAAAATTTACTTAATAAAAAAAAATAATAAAATAAAAAAGTTGTCAAAGCATACACAGACAGACCTGAAAGTGACAAACAGGTATGTAACAGATATGTAGTTACTGTCAAGTAGTAGAGGTTTATGAATAATACTCTACATACTTTGAAACATGCATATGTGGCAGCAGTAGGTATGTATGCAATGATGCCATGCATAACTACTGCCATGGACAAATTAGTGTGTAGCTGTGTGCAGTGGGGCATAACTGTGACATATGTAGCTCAGCATTATATGTCAAACTTCTGATCATGTTATCTATGTTCTGTATAGTACTGTGTATAATGGCAGTTTGGGGGAGTAGTGCAAACACCTATATAAACTTGGATGTGACAGAGTAAGACATGCATGATAGTCATATAATGTGTAGCTTAGCATTGGCAACTGCTGTACCAGGCTAGTATAGTAATGTAGCATCTGCAGCTATATATACTCCCTGTACTATTGCTGTATGCACACATGTGACAACTGTCCATGTTGTAGCAAGGCCCAATAGGTCATCCGTGAGGTGTACGGACTTGCAACAGTGTGGACCTTGTGTGTGTATGGCACACACATATGGAGAGATATTTATGTGTCCGATATATTAGCATCTTAACATGTGCATAGAGCAAGGGACAAACTGCAACTGTTTGTGAAGGGTGGACATGTATATGTTGGTGCAGGTTGTTATGTGCATATTTATATGTAGGTTGTAGTGTGTGGCAAACAAGACAGCATACAGTGCTGGCATATGACATGTGGTGTTTAAACGCTGTGGGTATGATTTGTTAGGTATTTAGTCTTCCAGACAGGGGGTCCTGCTAAAGATACATGGGCTGAGAATACCTTCAATGCATTCTGCACAAGACTGTGCAATATTATTACATAACTGTATCCCTCTCAACCTGTGCATAATTGATATTCCCACCATGAAAGGTGGACTGTATATGTGCCTATATGTATATCTATATGTACACCAATGGATGTTCATATGTACGCTCAAGCTCAATATTGTAAACATATTGCCATCCCTTTTGTTAAAAACCCTGTACCCATGAACTACCACATAGGTGGTAGTCTACTCCACACCAAAAGTGTGATTAGAGACTACGGGACACAGGTGGACAGTAGTGTCCCTTTTGATAATCACAGTGCCACACTAGTCATGTAAACTGTGTACGGTCCACATGTCATCAGAAAATGTGTGTCACCCATGGAAAAAGAGGTCAGTGTTCCACTCTACTCATCAGTCATAACACCCATCATAGAGTACAATGGCCCTGTTGGTATGTATCTCAGAAGTCATGTACAGCAACTGTAGATGCCAGACACATACCTCACAAAGAGTATTACCAGACTCAAACAGATGCCCTATGCAGACTGTCTTACAAAACCACAGCTACACTGTGTCGCATACCGCCTACCCAGAGCCAACCTCTGCCTACCATACAAAGCTATGCCAAACCCACAGGTGTTGGACATGCTCCATATAAATAGATTAAACTCCATACAAGCTACACACTGTACTGATCTAAACCTTGTAACATCAAAAAGCAGAACATGCTGGAGTGGTACATGATCCTGTCAGACACATACCGTACACTGGAACTAACTACCTATCAATAGCAAATGAAGGTCCTCATTAGCAGTTGTCATGAATAATTATGATGATTGGATGTGAGATAGGAAACACAACCTGAGAATCACCTCTGTGGCTCTGCATGACAGGGGCACATAAACCTAAATTACATGGGTGTTGGAGGGCAGGGTACCATATGGCTAGGCTTCCATAGGCCCTACTGCTAATAGCCTATAAGCTACCTAGGACCCGATACACACATGCATGTACTTGTTGCATTACTTGCTATGTGAGGTTGACTGAGTGTGATGGTGAATGTGTCAAAGTTGTGTATATGTGTGATAGCCTAGTGGGAAACTGTTTATATCATGGTATGTAGTATTGTAGCTCTGATCCCAGCAAAAGATATGTATGCTACTGCTAGGCAGGAAAAGCAGTATGGCATACGGTGTGACGTAGTCCCATGTTGTTGACTGGAGTGTGCCATTGTAGGCTACAGCAGTACATGTATGCTTATTGATTGTTAACACTAGTGAATACAAATCCCATATGAACTGTAGTACTACCTGAAGCTGTAGGCCTACACAGCACAGTGTGGTGTATATCCACACTGCTTGGAAACATTGTTTTGTTTGTTACCTGTAGTCCTCACACATTACATACCTCAGGCATGAGGTTTTGTAAGTGCTGACACACAGTACTGTATGGTACACAGGTAAAACGCATCTGGGTTGCCATACCTTTGTGTCTTGTAGGTATGTCTGATGTGTGTGTGGGTATGCCTGTAACATGGCCTCGGTGGTATGTGTGTCACAGGATATAACTGCATATCTAGCAACATGTATAGTGTAGTGCAGCAGTATGCCACCTATATTGATGAATGTACACATATGTTACTGAGGGGTTTGCTATCAACAAGTAGCATGGTGTACTGGTAGTACTGTAACTGTACTTTACATTCATTTCAATGGATGACAAATGTCTGTATGCATCAACTTTATATATACCTACTGTGGCTAGGTGGTGCATTGTGTCACATACAGTGTGCCATGTACTGTTGTATAGTCTTACATACTGGTTTCACTTTGTTGCTGTGCAGAACATGGTTTGGTATATAGTGTGTGCCTGACACTGTCAGGCAGTTGTGGGCTGAGCAGTGATATGTGGTATTAAAAGTGTGTATCTACTGACAGCCAATAGGTTGCTATATATGGCATTTCATTGATGTCTGTACTTTAGAATGTTAAGTGTGCCACATGACTTGCTCACAATTATTGTTTTATTGTCTTCCAGGGGCATGTCTCACAATAGAAAGCCCGCATATTCCCCTGAAGAGGAGGAAGTCATCCTAGATGCCCTTATACAACATCACAACCTGCTGTTCTCCAGAACCAGCCAGGACCAGCATGGGTGCACTGCACTGTGGCAGGATGTTGTCCATTGGATGATGTAGGCATGCATAATCGGACTTATGAGCAGGTACGCCATCACTGCAGTGATTTAATCAGACATGTCCGGCAGCATGCCTCCTATGTCCACAGACAACAGCTTGCCACAGGTGGTGGTGCAGCAACACATACACCCCTCACCAGAGTGGAAGAGCTGCTCCTCAGCATGGTGGCTCCTGGCCAACCACTACAACAGACATGTGTCATCATGGAGGCCAGAGTCACCCAGCACGTTGACTCAGAGCATGCAGGTAACATGGCATATCTGTAGAGTACTGTTAGCTCGATTGTTAGAACATGCATTTATCAGATGTGTACTGTGTATTCAGAAGATGTGGAGCCTGGTGTCATGCAATACTGATCATTTTGAACATAATCTGTATGCCTGTGACTGTCACCTGTTGTACTACTGTAAAATTGCAAACTCACAGCAGCAATGCCATAGTTGTTGACACTGACAAACTGTCTCATATCCTTGTAGGTCCCTCTGGTGTAATAGCAAGACAGCAGACCCATGCTGGTGAGTGTTCTACATTTAATATAGCATATTACATGTGCATGTCATAGGAGAGTTGTAGGCCATATACACATGTAAAACACCTACACATAATGCATGCTCTGCATGTTCTCTGTGGGACTATGCACATCCCAGTAACATGAGTAGCTGCCTCAAACACATGCAATACACAGAGCATCCCAACCAACTGTGGTACACTGTAGTGGACATTGTATAGGCAGAGTCAATACACATGCACACAACATACACCACTTTGTCATATGCAGCAAGTGTTAATATGATACACATGGCGTATGTAGACACCTGCTGTAAGGTCATACTCCAGTATCCCAAATGTCATCAACACAGCACACATACTATACCTGAGGGGTAGAGGCCTATCATGGGGCAGTGCAACATGCTTCAACACACAACACATTCATGTTAGGCAATGCTCCCTATTGAACACCTTACATACCCATGTAACAACTGGCTGTGAAATGGTTAATGTAGCCAAAGTGGTGCAGGTCAGGTACAGCAAGATAGTTGCCAGTACATTAGTGGTCTTGAGTGACCACATGATGCTGCCTGATGATGGCTTATGGTACTACACTACATCCAGTTACAGTAACTACAGTACTACACATAGCATTCATTGCTATACACCTGACAGTTGTGTGCATCCGGCCATGGTATGTATACCTATGAGTGATGGTGCACAGGACATTGGAAAGTGTTTTAGACTTGCACAGCAATGTTGTGTCCATGTACACATTGTGTTCCAGGGTGAGGCCAATCATTGAACAACACACATGCATCAAAGACATGTATACTGTTATCAACAAGGACTCTCTACACTCACACTGCATGCTGTTGAGCAACACACATCCTGCATGCTGACACATGTGATAGGACTCTTTGGCTTGTGATACTGTACTCCACCATCAACCACTAATGAGTATGTTCCATATTGCTGTTGGTGTGTGTGTGTGTGTGTGTGTGTGTGTGTGTGTGTGTGTGTGTGTGTGTGTGTGTGTGTGTGTGTGTGTGTGTGTGTGTGTGTGTGTGTGTGTGTGTGTGTGTGTGTGTGTCAACATGACTGAGTAGTGTATTTGTGTGCATGTGTGCATGTGTTCATGTGTTCATGTGTTCATGTGTGCATGTGTGCATGTGTGCATGTGTGCTAACATTCTGTACAGATTGTAAAGTATGTTTCCTGTCTTCCTCTCACAGGTGCTGAGGTATTGTTGGATGAGTGCAGCAGGGAACCTGATGTCACTGCCACAAATAGTGGACATGATGACACATGTGTTGTGGCACAGGCAGGTTTGACAGTGTCTGTCGTTGGTCCGCCAATCGACAGTACACAGCTTCCCACCCCATCTATGCGCACATTCATACTGCCGATACATCCCTCAACACCAATGGCCTTAGCGGAGGAACAGCATACAGTAGGCATTGACCACGATAGTGTGGTATCTATGGCACATGCAACCCCACACAGCAGCCATACCCAGACTCCTGGAATGGTACCACATAGGCATATGTCCAGGGGTTCTCGTGGGAGCACTGCTAGTTGTAATACACGTTGACATGCTCCCACAGGTCTCACAACCTCAGGTATGTTCCAGGTTGTAATGTAGGCACAGGCATGTATGGAATGGTACACCAGGCAGGGACTAAGGGCGCAGAGGAGAGGGCTCACAACACCACTATCAATGACAGTATCTGTGACCTTGCCGGTGCCATCCGTAATTACACCAAGGTCATTGATAGACGTTGGGGGGAGACACTAGATGTCCTCTGCAATGTAATGTCCATGTGCCAGGACAGTGCAGGATGGCTGAGACGTCGAAGTGGACATATGCTAGTGACATCATCAGCTGGCAGTCATTGTGGATGACACACAAGTCCCAGCTGCTCCTGTAGTGGCAGTACCAGCCCCAGCAATGTTGGGGCTGGGCTGTCAATGGACCATCCTAGATGACCACGTGCACGTGGCTTTGGCCAGTCCCAGCAGGAACATGGGTCCAGTCAACATCTCTCTGCCTCTGATGATAGTACCCAGTCTGGCTTAGTACCCGATACTGTCCATGGCACCCCTGGCAGGCACAGGTACTGTGTCCGTGGCCGGCGACAGTGATCTGTACAGCCTGGCAGGTACAGTCTGTGGCTGTCCCACAACCTCCTGTATTTGGCAGCCACAAGGTGGAACTGTGTGCATGCAGACACACACACATAAACCAAACACCTAAGGCTAACACATACACACACACATTACATAAACATTGACCCATCCTGTACTGTTGTCCCTCACACACACACTCACACACACACACACACACACACACACACACACACACACACACACACACACACACACACACACACATACATGTCAATTGGATGGGTCATTGTCGGGCTCTGATAAACCAATAACACACCCTGTGCATATGATTAAACTGTGCCACGTCCTGTCATCTGTGACAATGATGCAGGAACAGGCTTACATGGTGCTGATGCACTGGGTGATCTAATAGCAGTGTAGCAATGTTAGCATGTTGTTAACAGCAAAGTGTACTGATATCCCTGTAGGTATATCTGAGTAGGCATGATGCATTAAACTATGATTATCAATGTAGTTTTGTTTACACCAGTGTTAATTCCAAGAATGTATTGTCCGCCCATGTGCCACTTGGTGGATCTGTGTGGTACTGGCAGCATGTGTAGGTGAGTGGATGGTACGTGTGTGATGTGTGCAGTACAGATTTGCAGGTGTACATTTGTGAACATGGTGGAGGTGCACTGTATGCATGTACATTCATAGTGGACACATGGGAAGGGTGACATGCCCTGTATTGCACAGTGTTAACACTTCATATTTCCTATTGGTGGCCAGTATGCATTTTACTACACATATGTTACAACTTGGGTACACATGTGCATATGACATGGTTTGACACTATGCTGTGGGTGATACTGTTAATATCGGTCATTGGTTTGCATTCTGGTAGTATACATAACCTCAACAGCTTGATTTTACCCAATCGTTAGATGATGTCTTGACAACTCACACACAGATGTAGGATACACAGTAGCATTTGAATCCTTCCGGTACTATACTATACCAGTAACCAGTGGTACTGACCGCCACCCATTCCTGGGACCACTCCTGTTTGGCATGTAGCCGTCCTAGGTACAAGCAAACACACTAGGGATATGTCCGTCCACATCTGGTAATGCATGCAGTGGCCTACAATGCATTCTCCGGATGAGACACTTATCCTCCACAGAGGTATCATACAGACAGACACCTGTTGACCAACCCATGCTGTAAAGCTATAAGCCAACTATAGCATAGTTATCCACATTTACTATACATAGTATCCTGACAGTACCACATTAGTAGTAGCCCACAACATGTAGTAGGGGTACCGATGTGTACATACAGCCACATGTTATGTCATCTGTCCTTTGGTATTCACATTTTCAAAGGTATGCTGATGTTCCTTAGTGTATCACATAAGCAAGAAGGGGTCTGTATGCATATTCATGGAGGTGTTGTACACCTATAATGAATGGCCATTATTGACAGACTGTGTTGTGTTTGAACATGTCTGAAATATACCCCAGGCATGAACCCTCACTCACACTATTCTATAGAAACTGTCATGGGTGTGTGTGACACAGATGGCCTAGGCCACAGATCACTACAGTGGCTGGCCTTGCCACATACATACATATGTGACCTAAGGTCTGAGAAGCAGCAGCACAGACTGTCAATGGTAACAGATGTATTCTTGTAGAAAGCAGGCTTCACACCTATATACTAATTGAGGTCACATGTACATATATGTATTTGCCACACAGATACCAATTAAGGTCACATGTACATATATGTATTTGCCACACAGATACCTGAAGTGTGCAATGCACATACTGTTGTTTTACTGATATGTCATACAGTTGCAAAAGCAAAACCCACCACACATTAACTAACAGTGTCACACACACACACTCAGCAATTGCAGGATTCAAACCCCTACCTAACTATGTTATGATACTAGAGAAATATGCATTAACATGGCGCTTATATGCTTTATTGGGAGTTTTCATTTCCACTGCTGTATTTGTGGGATACTGACATCATCAGACCTGCCAAAGAGGAGTTTACTTCTTTTAATGTGTTTTCCCAGTCTCCAAAAAGGGCACTCTTCTCAAAGGGAATCACACACACACATACACCCCCCACTCAGCAAATGCAGGATTCAAACCCCTACCTAGCTATGTTATGATACTAGAGAGATACGCAGTAACACAATGCACTATATGCTTTACTGGGTGCTTTCTTTTCTCCTGTTATATTTATAGGATGCTGACATCATCAGACTGGACATGGTAATGTGTGTGCACTTTGTTTTATGCAGTCCCAGGAATGAACCATGTGGGTCAGCAGGTGTCAACGGCTTGAACAGGACTCCACAATTCGTAGCTTGTGTGATCTATCTGTGGACAAATTGCCATTCCTTCATATGACAATACATATTTATGCACAGATTGTTGATTTTGTGGATACAACATGTGTCTGTGATGTTGATAAAGGGCTATTCAGAGTCTATATGGGACGTGTGTAGCTCCTTTCAGTGATGTATGTCCTGGGTGGCTGCCTTGCAAACAGTCTAGCAGGTTTGGGAACTATGATCTGCCCGTGAACATACCAAAGTTGGTAGGGTTGTGTGTTTGTTGGCTTCCAATAGCTCTGTTTATGACTTTAATCATGATGGACTCAATGGCCTTGCAGATCAGATGTCATAGGCTTATAGGACTATAGTTCCCATGGTCTTTTGTGCACCAACACTTGTGGGGTGTGCCATATGTTGCTGTAACACATTCAACAGTTTCAGATCCTGTAGAGAGGGTGAGGCTCAATAGACTGTTCAGGTGCAGGGTCTGTTTGTTCTGTAGTTCACTTATGACACATATAGGGAAACAATGTAATCCAATTGATGCCATGTTTTCAGCTTTGGAAGGAGCTGTTTACCCATTCCACATGTGATATCTCCTGGTATGATGATAGGGCCTTTTGTCAGTGGGAGGTGAGTATGTATGTATGGGCCTGTCTGACAGGATGTCGGCATTGTCAGTCAGGTACAGTTGGCCCTGACTCAGGACATATATGAGTGTACATTGCTATTTATGGCATAGCTGAAGGAAGTGTCATGGTTCTGTCTGGACTCCTTCGCAGATAATCTTTCCAAAACACTGACAAATCTGAGCACTAAACCCCTGTTATACTCTTTTACACACTTAACACCCTACTGATCCTTTTTGATCAGTCAACAGAGTATTTCATCATAATATCCTGGCATGTCCAAAGGTTGCTTTTGTGTGTACTCTCCAATCCAGCTGGTGAATATGGGAATTTTGAGGCAATGTTACAACTGCCTTATGTACACAGACAACCCTCTCCTCCTCCCAACAAACTCAGATATATGTGACAGATGCAACTATATAGAAAAACAGGAGGCTGAGCTCTCGACCCATGACTGGCACAGTCTATCAGGTGGTGAAGGTAACCACACACACCACAAATCCAGTCTCACATAGACCTATAGCAACAGCAAACAAAATACATTACCACACAAATACATACTCGGAGGCTCTAAATAATATCTGCCTAAGCAGCAGAGACCTCCAAAGCAGACACCCAAACAACTGCTACCCCACAACAATACCCACATATCACATGGTTCACAAAGTCAGTGTGCCACACAGTCACTGCCCTTAGGGCTAAACAACACACCTAATACACTTGTAATAGGTGACTCTATTGTCAGACACACTGACGTCCCACTCACCAGGTTGAACAAGGAGAAGGGCACTTTGAGCTGTCTGTCGGGTGCCAGGATCCGCCACATAACACATGCACTCAGGTCACTCCAAAGCAAGTACAAATATGGCTTCATCATTGTCCATGCTGGTGTGAATGACCTCAGACGTTCCTCCCTGGACTACATGACAAGAGACATAGAGGAGCTCTCTGATCATGTAGCCCAGGCCAGTATGACCCTGACCTTGTGTAGCATCTTACCCTCACCAAGAATGATGGCACAGTATACAGACAAACTGATCAATTTTAACAGTTGGATAACATATTGGTGTCATTCAAAGGGGATCCAGTATCTGTCAGCCTGGGATGACATGCTCGATATGCCACGTAGCTTCAGTATGGGTGGCTTGCACCTGTCACCCCTGGGCATTTGAATACTGGCTAAGGCTCTTGCCACCCCCATAGTGCCTTTTTTAGGCAAGGCTCAAAAGACAAACCCACCTCCATAGACAATACAACGTAAAAGAAACTAAGGGTAATGCTGCTCAACACCAGATGTCTAAACCTCAAAATGCACACACTCAAGACTCTCCTCAGTATGGAGAATGTCGATATCTGTGCAGTAACAGACACCTGGTTCAGGCTCCCAAAAGCACCCCAGCACTACCAGGTTATACTTCATACCATGCTTTTTGGCCACAAGACTCGGACCGACCAACAAATATAGGGGGGAGTATCCGTATACATCACAGATACACACACCGCCAGGTTAGTAGCACTGCACAAAGCATCAGAGACCATACATGTGCAACTAACAGTGGGCAAAACTGCCTTTCAGTTTGTAGCCTGCTACAGACCACCCCCCCAAACTCAGGAACCCCACTCGGCTTTCCTGGGAACACTGGAGAATATGACAGTTTCTCCAAACACCATTATATGGGGTGACTTCAACTACCCAAACATTGACTGGGAATACTACTCAAGCCCCAACACCCTCGCCCAGTGGTTGCTAGAATTTCTAAACCCAAATGCTATGTCACAACTGGTCACCACACCCACAAGAGGAGAAAACATATTGGACCTGATCATCACTAACATGGGGACTCTATGTTCCACACCAGAGGTATACCCCTCATTGGAAAGGTCAGACCATACATTTATCTCAATGGACATCCATATCCCATCCCCACCCCCATCCTAGGTACTCTTAGTGAAGAACTTACCAAAAGCAAACGTCACACTTCTCAAACCGAGGTGGTATCCTTCAAAGACCCTGGGACAGAGGTAAATACGGCTCAGACCGCTGAATCCTTTACAAACACATTCTATTGACACCTACTGGAATGCATGGATCATGCTATCCCAAATAAAAACAAGCCTCACTCCTCCAAAGGCAGGGGACCTGTTTGGTGGACCCCAGCCATAAATAAGCTATACAACAAAAGGAGGAGACTACTGCATGATAGAGCACAATCCCAAAAAGGGAAGGCATCTCTGATCAGTACTAGCAAGAAGCTACGATCACTCATGAATTCATCTAAGGCCTGCATCAAAAGGAAAATTGCACCAGACACTAAGGACAATCATAAGGCCTTCTTTAGTTATGCCAGAAACCTGGGTGCCAACTCCCAGATATGCTGTGAGTTACTGCAAAATGACAATACATACACTGAACCCACGGACATTGCCAACATCCTGGCAAGCAGGTTCAGTGCAAATGTCACCCCCCATCCCCTCTAATGAGCAAATGTCCATCCCAACAGAGTGTAGCCTCCCTAACATCACAGATGAACAGGTGAGAGCTGCCCTCTCCAAAGAATACAACACAGCATCAATGGGACTGGACGGTGTCCCGGCCTGCGTCTTACACGAGCTTCATGATGAACGTAACCCTCACATTAAGTCACTGTTTAATATCAGACTTACTACAGGATATGTACCCAAGGAATGGCGTACAACAACAGTGGTCTCACTCCACAAAGGTGGTGCCACAATGGACACTATTGCCCTATAAGCCTAACTAGCTTGGTCTGCAAAGCTATGGAGCGTATCATCATGGAATCCATACACAAAGATATCGGGAACCTACAGACACTGGATCCTACACAATTTGGCTTTGTTGTGGGAAGATCTTGCCTCTTGAACCTGGTCGACTTCTCTAAACAGTTACCAGGTCCATAGGATAGGGAAGGTAGTCCACACAGCCTACCTGGACCTCGTAAAACCCTTCAACACAATACCCCACTCGGGCATCATACATAAGCTCACCAGCTTAGATATCGACACATATGTCACAAGATGGATTGCTAACTGGATCAGGGATAGCACCCATATGGTCAGTATTGCAGGTGCCATGTCTGACTCTACACCAGTTACACATGGCATCCCACAAGGCTCAGTCCTGGGACCTCTCTTGTTCAGTATATATTTCTCTGATGTACAGGCTAACACAGGAGGAATATGGCTGACCATGTTCACAGATGACTGCAAACTGGGTGCCATATTCAAATCTCCAGCTTGCACAAGCATCCTCCAAAAGGGTCTCACAGAGATGGATAACTAGTGCCAGAGCCATGGCCTACAGCTAACTGTCATTAAATGCATGGTCATCCCCTTTGGGAATAACAAAGTGCCACACATTACCACATAGGTGGTAATCCATTAAATCTGATCGACATTATTTGGGATTTGGAGACACGGTAGTTAGTAATCGCCTTTGACAATCACGTTGCCAAAGTGGTTAGACAGACCTTCTATTTAGCCCACCTTATCCCAAAAGGTTTCACATCTAGATCAAGTGAGGTTATTGTGCCCCTATACTCATCAGGCCCATGATTGGATACAATGCCCCATTTGGGATGTACCTTACCCGACACCTGCATCAACTGTAATGGCCACAAAAGTACCTCACCAAGTGGATCTAGGGACTCACACAGATGCCCTGTGCTGTTCGGCTAAAGTAACTCCAGCTCTACTCAGTCGCTTACCACCTACTCAGATGTGATCTGTGCCTGTTGTTTAAAGCCATGTCCAACCCAGAATTAATGGACATGCTCCACCTCAGGATATCTAAATCCCTTAGAGCTACACGCTCCAGGGACTTAAACATCAGCACAGATATTAATAGGACATGCTGGAGGGACACATTCATATCCCAGAGGCTCCCCTCACTCTGGAATGGGATCCCAGTCTCGCATAGGCAGAGCCCCCCACCAACCCCCTACAGGAGACATCTTGATGAGTGGATGGTTGATCGCATGTTTACCCCTGGGATCTCTTCTGGGTCCCTGCTAGACAGAGGCACAATAAACTAAACGTAAAAGGCCTATCTTGTGTGACCTACTATTCACAAGCACAGTCTACTAATCTAACAGGGCTGTGAAAGCCAAACACACTCTGGCTAGGCTTATAAATGCCCTAGGGCAGATAGCCTAGTATCAACCTATGCACATTGTTTATTGATGATACTGATTGCGGGTTTTTATCTTCTTTGCTTTACCACTTTCTATGAACAACCTAAGTATCTGCAGAACATATTTTATTATGTCAGGGTCCCAATATATTATGTATGTGTCTGCTGTCATATAACTGTGTGCACAAGGCAGATTGGTGAATAGTGAGAAGTTCCTGGGTTAACACATGCAACTGCCGGATATGTGTGGCCCACTGCTGTACTCAGACATGGCCTAAGTGTGTGAGCATACCCACTTTGACCTTTCAGTATGTTGCTGTCTGAAGTCCACTACATTTGTTGATGTGTGTGAACATGACCAATATTAACATTTATACTATATGTGTGTTGAAAATCAGGTTCTATTCTTACTGCAGGGTTCAACTTTGTGTCATAACTCGACAGGGATTATGCTGTGCCTGCAGGGTTTCCATGAGATACTTTGCATAGACTTAACATTTCTTCATACAGGCTGACCAGTAAAATACTGTCATGGTTTAGTGATTCAGTACTGTGACTATAGTGCACAGTGTCCTGGGTTCAAGGCCTGTCACTGCTTTATATTTGCATACTGAGCAGACCAGACTGCTTAAGGGCCAGTAGAGCAAATATGAGCATGTTGGCTTTGTTTAGCTATGCACAACAGACCAAGCTTGTCCAGCATTGCTCAATGTTAACCAACATTGCTGAACGTTGTCCAATATTGCTCAACATTGACCACAGTTGTGCTAGTTAGTGTGTGCAATTTTGTTTACATATACTAAATGGTGGTAAAAGCTGTTTGGCACTGCTTTATATTGCATGTTTGTAAACAGGTAGTGTCAGGTTAGGCATCCCTTTTACTATATGTGCGAGTCAGAGAGGTATAATTTCCAGGGTTCCTATTGAGCCAGTGTATGTGCTATGCGTTGCCTCTTTGCCAAGGCCAAAGCATACTGGGCACGCCTCCTTCTGCCTACTGGGGCAGGCTCAGGTTGTTCCTCTACCGAGTCACGCTCTTCCTGTGATGGCCTTGGCAATGGTGGGGGCTGTTTGGCCGGGCCTATGCTGCTCCTGCTGCAGCTGTTTTGCAGGATCATATTATGTAGCATAGCACATACCATGACAATTTGGGTACATGTAGTTGGTGAGTACTGCAAGGCTCCACTAGATGTATCCAGGCACCGGAACCATGACTTGAGCAGCCCAAACACACGCTCGATTACATTTTGTGCTTGTGCCTGTGCCTCATTATGGTGTTCCTGCTCAGCTGTGTGTGCATTTCTGATGGGTGCCATCAGCCACGGCTCCAGTGCATAGCCAGCATCCCCCACTAGGTGACCATGAGGGATGTCCCCATTGGCAAATATCTGGTACAGCTGTGTCAGATGCCAGATATGGGACTCATGGCAGCTTCCAGGGCAGCCAGCACACACATTCAGTATTATGCCCTGGGCATCACACACAACCTGGCAGTTGATGGAGGGGAAGCCCTTGCAGTTAAAGTAGACCCTACCCCGCTCACTGGCTGGTGCTTTGATGTATATGTGCGTGCAGTCTATTGCACCCACTACCTCAGGGTATTCCGCTATTTGCTGGAAAAGACGATTGCTGGCCAATACCTCATGGGAATTGAGGAAATATACATGATCACTGACATGTGCTGACATGGCATCCAGGAACTGGTGCAGTACCCTGATGCTGATGCCTGTGATATCCCCATCATATCACCAGCTGGTCTCTGGAAGGCACCGTTGCTAATATTCTTGGCCAACACATACCTTGGTTTCCACTGGGATGGGTTCCCCTCTGTTGGTTCTGTGTGTGAGGCGTAGCCTGCACAGCTCAACAATTTGCTGCAAGAGGTCTCTGTCTACTCTATAGCGCTCCACTATCTCCAGCTCATGTAGCCCCTGATAGGTTACCCTAGGCATGTACACTCTTCTCCATCTCCTCACTGTGGGTTATCCAGCAGCATTCGCATTGTCACCACCCTCAGCATGTTGCATATGTCGCCTTATAACAGCAATGGCAGCCCCTAACATTTCTTTGTCTCAGTAAAGCTTTTTCAGTTTTCACTTCTATTAGCTTACTGCAGTGCTGCAGTGTCTCTGAGAGAAACATAGTAGAATGTTGTTTGCAGAGTTTTAAGTGCTGGGCTGGGCTAGTGTACTGGTTGTGTAATTGCCTGATTCAGATTTTCACCTGCTAGCTCTGTTGGTACTCCTGGTTAACTTCCTACTATTTGTTGTGCTTCCTTTTCCTTTCTGTCTCCTCAGGGGTGCGCACAGACACGCAAACACGGCACACCAGCTCACACACACACAAACATGCTTACACAGACCACAACTTGCTTATTCCTGCTAAACCATGCGCAGACAGGCACATACGCTACAAACATTTCAACATCCTTAGACATGCTTACTCCGGCTTAAACGGGCACACAGGCATACGTTAACACACAGTCTTACCTCGGATATACAGGCGGCACCCATGTGCAAACACGTTGCAAGCACTTCAACAAGAAACTTTAGGGTTATCCACGGCATAAACCTTCGATTTCTTGCCTTTAGCTAGGCTACCTGTTGACACACCTCTTCCAGTGATGAGTAACTGACAGCAAACACATGCCACTCTGCTCCAATGAGCTTCACTTCTTTCATACATACCCCCCTCGTGATGTCACCTATCCTCTACTCTGATATTCCTTATCCTACTCCTACACTCCACTGACTGTGCTCATTTGCTATGTAAACTTGGGATTCACTATCCTTACCCTCATTTGCATAGGATTGCCTACTAATGCTTGGTTACATCTCTTAGAATAAGCTTCCCCCCTTAGCAACCTCTACTCGGTAGCCATGTTGTCTTCAGCCTGCATTCCCTTGCATTGTAAATTAAGAATTACAATAAAATCCACATTTGTGGATTTTAATTATTGGTTTTCTGGTTTTTAGAGCACAGCACATTTATGTGCTGGTGCCATCGCTAAACTTTGGAGATCGGGATAAAAATTATTTTATTTTTATTTTGCATCGTGAACATTGCCAATGGCGATTTTTGGCCATTGGCATGCTCTCAACTGGATGCATCCTTTGTTTGGAGCTGTCCCAGCTCTGTTTTGCTATTTGCAGAATGGTACTCAGGTGTCAATGGAGTACATTTCTGCAAATAACACTACTCTTACTGACAGGTTCTGTTTGAACATGTCTGAAATATACCCCAGGCATGAACCCTCACTCACACTATTCTATAGAAACTGTCATGGGTGTGTGTGACACAGATGGCCTAGGCCACAGATCACTACAGTGGCTGGCCTTGCCACATACATACATATGTGACCTAAGGTCTGAGAAGCAGCAGCACAGACTGTCAATGGTAACAGATGTATTCTTGTAGAAAGCAGGCTTCACACCTATATACTAATTGAGGTCACATGTACATATATGTATTTGCCACACAGATACCAATTAAGGTCACATGTACATATATGTATTTGCCACACAGATACCTGAAGTGTGCAATGCACATACTGTTGTTTTACTGATATGTCATACAGTTGCAAAAGCAAAACCCACCACACATTAACTAACAGTGTCACACACACACACTCAGCAATTGCAGGATTCAAACCCCTACCTAACTATGTTATGATACTAGAGAAATATGCATTAACATGGCGCGCTATATGCTTTATTGGGAGTTTTCATTTCCACTGCTGTATTTGTGGGATACTGACATCATCAGACCTGCCAAAGAGGAGTTTACTTCTTTTAATGTGTTTTCCCAGTCTCCAAAAAGGGCACTCTTCTCAAAGGGAATCACACACACACATACACCCCCCACTCAGCAAATGCAGGATTCAAACCCCTACCTAGCTATGTTATGATACTAGAAAGATACGCAGTAACACAATGCACTATATGCTTTACTGGGTGCTTTCTTTTCTCCTGTTATATTTGTAGGATGCTGACATCATCAGACTGGACATGGTAATGTGTGTGCACTTTGTTTTATGCAGTCCCAGGAATGAACCATGTGGGTCAGCAGGTGTCAACGGCTTGAACAGGACTCCACAATTCATAGCTTGTGTGATCTATCTGTGGACAAATTGCCATTCCTTCATATGACAATACATATTTATGCACAGATTGTTGATTTTGTGGATACAACATGTGTCTGTGATGTTGATAAAGGGCTATTCAGAGTCTATATGGGACGTGTGTAGCTCCTTTCAGTGATGTATGTCCTGGGTGGCTGCCTTGCAAACAGTCTAGCAGGTTTGGGAACCATGATCTGCCCGTGAACATACCAAAGTTGGTAGGGTTGTGTGTTTGTCGGCTTCCAATAGCTCTGTTTATGACTTCAATCATGATGGACTCAATGGCCTTGCAGATCAGATGTCATAGGCTTATAGGACTATAGTTCCCATGGTCTTTTGTGCACCAACACTTGTGGGGTGTGCCATATGTTGCTGTAACACATTCAACAGTTTCAGATCCTGTAGAGAGGGTGAGGCTCAACAGACTGTTCAGGTGCAGGGTCTGTTTGTTCTGTAGTTCACTTATGACACATATAGGGAAACAATGTAATCCAATTGATGCCATGTTTTCAGCTTTGGAAGGAGCTGTTTACCCATTCCACATGTGATATCTCCTGGTATGATGATAGGGCCTTTTGTCAGTGGGAGGTGAGTATGTATGTATGGGCCTGTCTGACAGGATGTCGGCATTGTCAGTCAGGTACAGTTGGCCCTGACTCAGGACATATATGAGTGTACATTGCTATTTATGGCATAGCTGAAGGAAGTGTCATGGTTCTGTCTGGACTCCTTCGCAGATAATCTTTCCAAAACACTGACAAATCTGAGCACTAAACCCCTGTTATACTCTTTTACACACTTAACACCCTACTGATCCTTTTTGATCAGTCAACAGAGTATTTCATCATAATATCCTGGCATGTCCAAAGGTTGCTTTTGTGTGTACTCTCCAATCCAGCTGGTGAATATGGGAATTTTGAGGCAATGTTACAACTGCCTTATGTACACAGACAACCCTCTCCTCCTCCCAACAAACTCAGATATATGTGACAGATGCAACTATATAGAAAAGCAGGAGGCTGAGCTCTCTCGACCCATGACTGGCACAGTCTATCAGGTGGTGAAGGTAACAACACACACCACAAATCCAGTCTCACATAGACCTATAGCAACAGCAAACAAAATACATTACCACACAAATACATACTCGGAGGCTCTAAATAATATCTGCCTAAGCAGCAGAGACCTCCAAAGCAGACACCCAAACAACTGCTACCCCACAACAATACCCACATATCACATGGTTCACAAAGTCAGTGTGCCACACAGTCACTGCCCTTAGGGCTAAACAACACACCTAATACACTTGTAATAGGTGACTCTGTTGTCAGACACACTGACGTCCCACTCACCAGGTTGAACAAGGAGAAGGACACTTTGAGCTGTCTGTCGGGTGCCAGGATCCGCCACATAACACATGCACTCAGGTCACTCCAAAGCAAGTACAAATATGGCTTCATCATTGTCCATGCTGGTGTGAATGACCTCAGACGTTCCTCCCTGGACTACATGACAAGAGACATAGAGGAGCTCTCTGATCACGTAGCCCAGGCCAGTATGACCCTGACCTTGTGTAGCATCTTACCCTCACCAAGAATGATGGCACAGTATACAGACAAACTGATCAATTTTAACAGTTGGATAACATATTGGTGTCATTCAAAGGGGATCCAGTATCTGTCGGCCTGGGATGACATGCTCGATATGCCACGTAGCTTCAGTATGGGTGGCTTGCACCTGTCACCCCTGGGCATTTGAATACTGGCTAAGGCTCTTGCCACCCCCATAGTGCCTTTTTTAGGCAAGGCTCAAAAGACAAACCCACCTCCATAGACAATACAACGTAAAAGAAACTAAGGGTAATGCTGCTCAACACCAGATGTCTAAACCTCAAAATGCACACACTCAAGACTCTCCTCAGTATGGAGAATGTCGATATCTGTGCAGTAACAGACACCTGGTTCAGGCTCCCAAAAGCACCCCAGCACTACCAGGTTATACTTCATACCATGCTTTTTGGCCACAAGACTCGGACCGACCAACAAATATAGGGGGAGTATCCGTATACATCACAGATACACACACCGCCAGGTTAGTAGCACTGCACAAAGCATCAGAGACCATACATGTGCAACTAACAGTGGGCAAAACTGCCTTTCAGTTTGTAGCCTGCTACAGACCACCCTCCCAAACTCAGGAACCCCACTCGGCTTTCCTGGGAACACTGGAGAATATGACAGTTTCTCCAAACACCATTTATATGGGGTGACTTCAACTACCCAAACATTGACTGGGAATACTACTCAAGCCCCAACACCCTCACCCAATGGTTGCTAGAATTTCTAAACCCAAATGCTATGTCACAACTGGTCACCACACCCACAAGAGGAGAAAACATATTGGACCTGATCATCACTAACATGGGGACTCTATGTTCCACACCAGAGGTATACCCCTCATTGGAAAGGTCAGACCATACATTTATCTCAATGGACATCCATATCCTATCCCCACCCCCATCCTAGGTACTCTTAGTGAAGAACTTACCAAAAGCAAACGTCACACTTCTCAAAACTGAGGTGGTATCCTTCAAAGACCCTGGGACAGAGGTAAATACGGCTCAGACCGCTGAATCCTTTACAAACACATTCTATTGACACCTACTGGAATGCATGGATCATGCTATCCCAAATAAAAACAAGCCTCACTCCTCCAAAGGCAGGGGACCTGTTTGGTGGACCCCAGCCATAAATAAGCTATAAAACAAAAGGAGGAGACTACTGCATGATAGAGCACAATCCCAAAAAGGGAAGGCATCTCTGATCAGTACTAGCAAGAAGCTACGATCACTCATGAATTCATCTAAGGCCTGCTTCAAAAGGAAAATTGCACCAGACACTAAGGACAATCATAAGGCCTTCTTTAGTTATGCCAGAAACCTGGGTGCCAACTCCCAGATATGCTGTGAGTTACTGCAAAATGACAATACATACACTGAACCCACGGACATTGCCAACATCCTGGCAAACAGGTTCAGTGCAAATGTCACCCCCCATCCCCTCTAATGAGCAAATGTCCATCCCAACAGAGTGTAGCCTCCCTGACATCACAGATGAACAGGTGAGAGCTGCCCTCTCCAAAGAATACAACACAGCATCAATGGGACTGGACGGTGTCCCGGCCTGCGTCTTACACGAGCTTCATGATGAATGTAACCCCCACATTAAGTCACTGTTTAATATCAGACTTACTACAGGATATGTACCCAAGGAATGGCGTACAACAACAGTGGTCTCACTCCACAAAGGTGGTGCCACAATGGACACTATTGCCCTATAAGCCTAACTAGCTTGGTCTGCAAAGCTATGGAGCGTATCATCATGGAACTCATACACAAAGACATCGGGAACCTACAGACACTGGATCCTACACAATTTGGCTTTGTTGTGGGCAGATCTTGCCTCTTGAACCTGGTTGACTTCTCTAAACAGTTACCAGGTCCATAGACGTAGGGAAGGTAGTCCACACAGCCTACCTGAACCTCGCAAAACCCTTCAACACAATACCCCACTCGGGCATCATACATAAGCTCACCAGCTTAGATATCGACACATATGTCACAAGATGGATTGCTAACTGGATCAGGGATAGCACCCATATGGTCAGTATTGCAGGTGCCATGTCTGACTCTACACCAGTTACACATGGCATCCCACAAGGCTCAGTCCTGGGACCTCTCTTGTTCAGTATATATTTCTCTGATGTACAGGCTAACACAGGAGGAATATGGCTGACCATGTTCACAGATGACTGCAAACTGGGTGCCATATTCAAATCTCCAGCTTGCACAAGCATCCTCCAAAAGGGTCTCACAGAGATGGATAACTAGTGCCAGAGCCATGGCCTACAGCTAACTGTCATTAAATGCATGGTCATCCCCTTTGGGAATAACAAAGTGCCCACACATTACCACATAGGTGGTAATCCATTAAGTACGGTCGACATTATTTGGGATTTGGAGACACGAATAGTTAGTAATCTCGCCTTTGACAATCACGTTGCCAAAGTGGTTAGACAGACCTTCTATTTAGCCCACCTTATCCCAAAAGGTTTCACATCTAGATCAAGTGAGGTTATTGTGCCCCTACACTCATCAGGCCCATGATTGGATACAATGCCCCATTTGGGATGTACCTTACCCGACACCTGCATCAACTGTAATGGCCACAAAAGTACCTCACCAAGTGGATCTAGGGACTCACACAGATGCCCTGTGCTGTTCGGCTAAAGTAACTCCAGCTCTACTCAGTCCCTTACCGCCTACTCAGATGCGATCTGTGCCTGTTGTTTAAAGCCATGTCCAACCCAGAATTAATGGACATGCTCCACCTCAGGATATCCAAATCCCTTAGAGCTACACGCTCCAGGGACTTAAACATCAG
Organism: Protopterus annectens; assembly: GCF_019279795.1. Lineage (NCBI taxonomy): Eukaryota > Metazoa > Chordata > Ceratodontiformes > Protopteridae > Protopterus > Protopterus annectens. The sequence continues at coordinate 109,460,112 of NC_056728.1, read as the reverse complement.
CACAGATATTAATAGGACATGCTGGAGGGACACATTCATATCCCAGAGGCTCCCCTCACTCTGGAATGGGATCCCAGTCCCGCATAGGCAGAGACCCCCACCAACCCCCTACAGGAGACATCTTGATGAGTGGATGGTTGATCGCATGTTTACCCCTGGGATCTCTTCTGGGTCCCTGCTAGACAGAGGCACAATAAACTAAACGTAAAAGGCCTATCTTGTGTGACCTACTATTCACAAGCACAGTCTACTAATCTAACAGGGCTGTGAAAGCCAAACACACTCTGGCTAGGCTTATAAATGCCCTAGGGCAGATAGCCTAGTATCAACCTATGCACATTGTTTATTGATGATACTGATTGCAGGTTTTTATCTTCTTTGCTTTCCCACTTTCTATGAACAACCTAAGTATCTGCAGAACATATTTTATTATGTCAGGGTCCCAATATATTATGTATGTGTCTGTTGTCATATAACTGTGTGCACAAGGCAGATTGGTGAATAGTGAGAAGTTCCTGGGTTAACACATGCAACTGCCGGATATGTGTGGCCCACTGCTGTACTCAGACATGGCCTAAGTGTGTGAGCATACCCACTTTGACCTTTCAGTATATTGCTGTCTGAAGTCCACTACATTTGTTGATGTGTGTGAACATGACCAATATTAACATTTATACTATATGTGTGTTGAAAATCAGGTTCTATTCTTACTGCAGGGTTCAACTTTGTGTCATAACTCGACAGGGATTATGCTGTGCCTGCAGGGTTTCCATGAGATACTTTGCATAGACTTAACATTTCTTCATACAGGCTGACCAGTAAAATACTGTCATGGTTTAGTGATTCAGTACTGTGACTATAGTGCACAGTGTCCTGGGTTCAAGGCCTGTCACTGCTTTATATTTGCATACTGAGCAGACCAGACTGCTTAAGGGCCAGTAGAGCAAATATGAGCATGTTGGCTTTTGTTTAGCTATGCACAACTTAGACCAAGCTTGTCCAGCATTGCTCAATGTTAACCAACATTGCTGAACGTTGTCCAATATTGCTCAACATTGACCACAGTTGTGCTAGTTAGTGTGTGCAATTTTGTTTACATATACTAAATGGTGGTAAAAGCTGTTTAGCACTGCTTTATATTGCATGTTTGTAAACAGGTAGTGTCAGGTTAGGCATCCCTTTTACTATATGTGCGAGTCAGAGAGAGGTATAATTTCCAGGGTTCCTATTGAGCCAGTGTATGTGCTATGCGTTGCCTCTTTGCCAAGGCCAAAGCATACTGGGCACGCCTCCTTCTGCCTACTGGGGCAGGCTCAGGTTGTTCCTCTACCGAGTCACGCTCTTCCTGTGATGGCCTTGGCAATGGTGGGGGGCTGTTTGGCCCGGGCCTATGCTGCTCCTGCTGCAGCTGTTTTTGCAGGATCATATTATGTAGCATAGCACATACCATGACAATTTGGGTACATGTAGTTGGTGAGTACTGCAAGGCTCCACTAGATGTATCCAGGCACCGGAACCATGACTTGAGCAGACCAAACACACGCTCGATTACATTTTGTGCTTGTGCCTGTGCCTCATTATGGTGTTCCTGCTCAGCTGTGTGTGCATTTCTGATGGGTGCCATCAGCCACGGCTCCAGTGCATAGCCAGCATCCCCCACTAGGTGACCATGAGGGATGTCCCCATTGGCAAATGTCTGGTACAGCTGTGTCAGATGCCAGATATGGGAATCATGGCAGCTTGCAGGGCAGCCAGCACACACATTCAGTATTATGCCCTGGGCATCACACACAACCTGGCAGTTGATGGAGGGGAAGCCCTTGCAGTTAAAGTAGACCCTACCCCGCTCACTGGCTGGTGCTTTGATGTATATGTGCGTGCAGTCTATTGCACCCACTACCTCAGGGTATTCCGCTATTTGCTGGAAAAAGACGCATATTGCTGGCCAATACCTCATGGGAATTGAGGAAATATACATGATCACTGACATGTGCTGACATGGCATCCAGGAACTGGTGCAGTACCCTGGATGCTGATGCCTGTGATATCCCCATCATATCACCAGCTGGTCTCTGGAAGGTACCCATTGCTAATATTCTTAGGCCAACACATACCTTGGTTTCCACTGGGATGGGTTCCCCTCTGTTGGTTCTGTGTGTGAGGCGTGGCCTGCACAGCTCAACAATTTGCTGCAAGAGGTCTCTGCCTACTCTATAGCGCTCCACTATCTCCAGCTCATGTAGCCCCTGATAGGTTACCCTGGGCATGTACACTCTTCTCCATCTCCTCACTGTGGGTTATCCAGCAGCATTCGCATTGTCACCACCCTCAGCATGTTGCATATGTCGCCTTATAACAGCAATGGCAGCCCCTAACATTTCTTTGTCTCAGTAAAGCTTTTTCAGTTTTCACTTCTATTAGCTTACTGCAGTGCTGCAGTGTCTCTGAGAGAAACATAGTAGAATGTTGTTTGCAGAGTTTTAAGTGCTGGGCTGGGCTAGTGTACTGCTTGTGTAATTGCCTGATTCAGATTTTTTTCACCTGCTAGCTCTGTTGGTACTCCCTGGTTAACTTCCTACTATTTGTTGTGCTTCCTTTTCCCTTTCTGTTTCCTCAGGGGGCAGTGCCGTGCACAGACACGCAAACACGTGCACACCAGCTCACACACACACAAACATGCTTACACAGACCACAACTTGCTTATTCCTGCTAAACCATGCGCAGACAGGCACATACGCGCTTACAAACATTTCAACATCCTTAGACATGCTTACTCCGGCTTAAACGCGGGCACACAGGCGTACACGCGCGCACACAGTCTTACTCGGATATACAGGCGCGCACCCATGTGCAAACACGTTGCAAGCACTTCAACAAGAAACTTTAGGGTTATCCATGGCATAAACCTTTGATTTCTTGCCTTTAGCTAGGCTACCTGTTGACACACCTCTTCCAGTGATGAGTAACTGACAGCAAACACATGCCACTCTGCTCCAATGAGCTTCACTTCTTTCATACATACCCCCCTCGTGATGTCACCTATCGTCTACTCTGATATTCCCCTTATCCTACTCCTACACTCCACTGACTGTGCTCATTTGCTATGTAAACTTGGGATTCACTATCCTTACCCTCATTTGCATAGGATTGCCTACTAATGCTTGGTTACATCTCTTAGAATAAGCTTCCCCCCTTAGCAACCTCTACTCGGTAGCCATGTTGTCTTCAGCCTGCATTCCCTTGCATTGTAAATTAAGAATTACAATAAAATCCACATTTGTGGATTTTAATTATTGGTTTTCTGGTTTTTAGAGCACAGCACATTTGCGCGGTGCTGCGCTACGCTTAAACTTTGGAGATCGGGATAAAAAAAATTATTTTATTTTTATTTTGCATCGGTGAACATTGCCAATGGCCGTATTTTTGGCCATTGGCATGCTTCCTCAACTGGATGCATCCTTTGTTTGGAGCTGTCCCAGCTCTGTTTTGCTATTTGCAGAATGGTACTCAGGTGTCAATGGAGTACATTTCTGCAAATAACACTACTCTTACTCGGACAGGTTCAGGTTTCTTGGATCGCAAATTTACCTCATTTGCATGTTTTCACCTGCAATTGAGGGAATTTGCATATCCTAGCCCTGTCCGTGTAAGAGTCATTTTAGGAGCTCTGTTGCATGCCCCTACCGGCTGTTCCTGGATCGCTCGGCGGACATGTTGGCTGCGTGGAGTCTTACTCTACTCTTAGACTCCGTGCAAGCCTTCGTGAATCTATTCCCTGGTTCAACGCAACAGAAAGCAGCCCTGCACTACCAGGCTATAACTCATTCCATACCTTGTGGCCGCAGAACTTGAACTGAAGCACCAAAGGTGGTGGTGTTTCCCATAATCATAAAGGATGCACACAGTTCCAGACTGGTAGCTCAATATAACGCATCAGAGATACTGCAGGTGCAGCTAACATTGGGTAAGACAGCGATTCAGGTCATAGCCTGCTATAGGTCCCAAAACATGTCCCAAGACTCACACTCCACGTTTGTAATCACCCTGGACAATATTAGGGTGCAGCCTAACATTGTCATATTGGTTGACTCCAAATACCTTTCCATTAACTGGGAAAGCTACTCATGTACCAACGCACTTGCCCAATATTTCCTGCAATTCAGTAATTCCATTGGCTTGGGCCAGACTGTTCTTACCCCCCACTACAGGTTGCAACATCCCTGACCTGGTCATTACTAACATTGGGGACTGTTGCTCTACACCAATAATCAACTCCAGCTGAGTTAGATCTGACTACAAACTAATCACCTTGGAAACCCACATCCCTACCACCAACCCCCCCCTGCAAAGGTAACCACCATGAAAAACATTTCTAAAGGTAACTTTGGGCTCCTACAAACAGAACTGGCAAACATCACAGCACCCATGCAAATGGAGAATAGTTGCATGACCGCCAAATCATACACCATTGCAATGAATGAACACATACACAAATGCATGGATTCTGCCATACCCAATAACACCAGGACACTCCCCTCCAAATAAAGAAAGCCAATCTGGTGGTCCCCTGCCATAAACAAACTCTACAATGGAAGTAGGAAACTGATGTGGAATAAGGTGAAGTCCCAGGACTGGAAATACTCCCTTACCAGCCTCAACAAAATGTTGAGGTCCCTCATCAAATCCTTCAAAGCTAACTATGAAAACAGAATTGCAGCAGATAGTAAAGACAACTATAAGGCCTGCTATAGTTATGTAAAGAATCTCCCTGGCAATACCCAGATTTGCTTTGAGCTACTGCACAATAGTACCTCCTATACCAAGCAAACAGATTTTGCCAATATACTGGCTGACAGATTCAGTGCAGGCTTTTCCCCTCTCCCCCCCCCCCCGAAGGACAAATCACAATACCATTAGATTGCCAGGCACCCAGTATTACTGCTGCACAGGTTAAAATAGCACTGTCCAAGGCCAAGAATACATCTGTGGGACCTAACAATATCCCTGGCTGTGTTCTACATGAACTACAGCGTGAACTGGCACCTCACCTATGTGCCCTGTTCAGTCACAGCCTCATGTTCCTACCGAATGGTGCACTGCTACAGTCATCCTTCCCCACAAAGGAGGAGTGACCACAAACCTTGGGAACTATCTCCCCATTAGCCTGATGAGTGTGTTATACAAAGCTATGGAATGCAGCATCATGGAACTAATAAACAGGGATATAGTAACTCTGAATCCCACACAGTTTGGTTTTGTGAAGGGTATGTCATGCCTGCTCAACCTGGTTGACTTCTGTGAGTCAGTCACCAGAGCTGTGGATGAAGGCAAGTTGTTTCATACAGCCTAACTGGATCTGGCCAAGGTCTTTGATACCATTCTCCACTCAGGAATCATGGAAAAACACACTAAACTAGGCATCAACTCCTATATCACTAGGTGGGTTGCAAACTGGCTCACAGATAGAACCCGCACTGTGAAAGTAGCTGACTCCAAGCCAGACTGCTGACCAGTCATGTGTGGAGTCCCACAGGGTTTGGTTCTGTGTCCTGTCTTGTTTGGTATCTACTTCTCTGAAGTCCAGGCCAACACGAAGGGACTCTGGCTGACAAAGTTTGCAGATGATTACAAGTTGGGAGCTATTATTAACTTCCCAAGTGATGTTGGCATCCTACAGAAAAGCCTCACTGAGACCAACGACTGGTGTCAGAACCATGGCCTTAAGCTCAATGCCAAAAAATGTGTCATCATGCCCTTTGGGAAAACCCCTTTTCCCATGAATTACTACATTGATGGTAGTCCACTGAACACAGAAGGTGTTATAAGAGATCTGGGAACACAAAATTGCCACTGATTCTAAAGACAACCACAAAGCATTCTATAGCTATGTCAAGAATCTGAATGGCAACACTTAGATCTGCTCTGAGTTACAGCACAATGGCACTAAATATACAGAACCAACTGCTATTGCCAACATCCTGGCAGATAGGTTCAGTGCTAACTTTACCCCTCTCTCATCCCCTAAAGGGCCAATCTGTATACCGGAAGAATGCAAAGTTCCTTTAATTATGGCTGCACAGATAAAAAACACACTCTCCAAAGCCAAGAACACAGCATCCATGGGACCTGACAACATCCCAGGCTGCGTTCTGCATGAACTACAGAATGAAATGGCACCCCACCTAAGTACCATGTTCAATCATAGCCTCACCTCAGGCTTTGTGCCCACTGAATGGCACACAGCAAAGGTTATCCCACTCCACAAAGGGGGAGCCACCACGTACCCTGGAAACTACCGCCCCATTAGTCTGACGAGCCTGGTCTGCAAGGCCATGGAATGTATCTTCATGGAATTTATAACAAAGATATTGGTAATCTCCTAAATCTGGACTCCACCCAGTTCAGGTTTGTAAAAGGCAGATCATGTCTCCTATACCTGATAGACTTCTTTGAAGCAGTCACCAAAGCCGTAGATGAGGGTAAGGTGGTTCACATAGCCTATCTAGATCTCACCAAGGCTTTCAACATGATCCCCCACTCTGGAATTATAGATAAACTCACTAAACTAGGTATAAATCCCTATGTCACAAGATGGGTTGCCAACTGGCTCACTGACAGAACCCACACTGAGAAAGTAGCAGACTCCACATCTGACTTCAGACCAGTGACACGTGAAGTACCACAAGGTTCAGTCCTGGATCCTCTCCTGTTTGATATCTACTTCTCTGAAGTACAGGCTAACATAGAAGGTCTTTGGCTAACAAAGTTCGCAGATGACTGCAAACTAGGAGCCATAATCAAAACTCCTAATGATGTGGACATCCTACAAAAAGGCCTCACTGAGACAGATGTCTGGTGCCAAAGCCATGGCCTTAAGCTCAATGCCAAAAAGTGCATTGTCATCCCTTTTGGTAAAAACTATGTACCCATGAACTACCACATAGGTGCTAGTCTACTTAACACCAAAAGTGTGATAAGAGACCTTGGGACACAGGTGGACAGTAGTCTCTCCTTTGATAATCACATTGCCACAGGAGTCGGGAAATCCTTCTACATGACACACCTCATCACAAAAGGTTTCTCATCCAGGAAAAAAGAGGTCATTGTTCCCCTCTACTCATCACTCATTAGACCCATTATAGAGTACAATGCCCCTTTTGGCATGTACCACACAAGACATCTACAACAACTGGAAAGGCCACAGAAATACCTCACAAAGAGGATTACTATCCTCAAACAGATTCCCTACGCAGACCATCTCAAAAAATTCCAGCTTTGCTCTGTCGCATATCGCCTATTCAGAGGCGATCTCTGCCTATCATACAAAGCTATGTCAAACCCAGAGCTGTTGGACATGCTCCACTTAAAGAAATCCCAATCCCTCCAAGCTGCACACTCTAGGGACCTAAACATTGTCACCACAATAAACAGAACATGCTGGAGGGATAGATTCCTGTCCCAGAGACTTCCCATACTCTGGAACAAACTACCTATCTATATCAAACAAAGCTCCTCATTAGCACTCTTCACGAAAAATCATGATAATTGGATGGGAGATAGGAAATTCACCCTGGGGATCACTTCTGTGGCTCTGATTGACAGGGGCACAGGAAAATAATTTTCTTGGGTGGTAAAAGCCAGGGTACCATTTGGCTAGGCTTATATAGACCCTAGGGCCAATAGCCTTGTACCTACCTATGAACCTATGAACCTATGAACAGGTTGACAGCAACCTCTCTTTTGGCCACTGTGGTCAGAAAGTCCTTCTATGTGGCACATCTCATTACTAAGGGTTTTGCATCCAGGAACAAAGAGGTCATTGTCTCCCTTTACTCTTCCCTCATTAGGACAATCATTGAGTACAATGCCCCCATTTGGCATGTACCTCACTAAACACCTGCAACAACTAGAGAGGCCTCAAAAGTACCTCACAAAGAGGATCCTAGGCCTTAAACATTTGTCCTATATGGACAGACTAAAAAAACTCCAACTATTCTGTCTTATATTGCCTACTTAAAGGCAATCTCTGCTTGACTTACAAAGCCATGTCTGACCCAGCTCTGTTAGAAATGCTACGTCTAAAGAAATTCCAGTCCCTCCGCACCACATGCTCCAGAGACCTCAACCTCATTACCACAATCAACAGAACATGCTGGAGGGACAGGTTCATAACCCAGAGACTGCCCATGCTATGGAATAGACTTCCCATACATGTCAAGCAGAGCACCTCACTGGCCTTCCTCAAGAGAAATCTTGATAAGTGTATGGGAAATTGAAAATTCACCCCAGGCATCACTCCAGTGGCTTTACTCGACAGAGGCACTGGGAACTAAGGTTGGGTGGCATGATGCCAGGGTAATCCTATGTGCTAGGCTTGTAAAGGTTGCAGGACCATTAATCTAGTACACACCTATGAGCCTATGTGATATAATGAATCCATACCATTCAACTGTACAGTGTTCTGCTGAACAATAAGCACAGTTGTGCCTGATATCTGTAGTCACATACATATACAGTCGCATTATATCAGCCAAACCTTTAGCAAGTCTGTGAGCAATGACATTGTAACATAATAGCCTAGATATGACTGTTAGACATCATCCTTAGTTATCATGGTGATGTCAAAGCCTACTGTCCAATCAACTTAATTATGTATTTTGCAGCTATATTAATGTAGTGTCAATACTGATGTGCCTTTGCCACCCATGTATGTTTGCTGTTGTCCAGAAGTCCTGCGTTAACAGGTTGAGAGGCACATGTATGTATGTGTATGTTCAGCTGGAAGGCACAAAACAAATAACATGGGTTGCAAGCAGTCAGGTAAATAGTTTGTGCATGTTGTACATGTATGCAATATCAGTTTTAGTGCATACAACAGACATAAATGTATACAGCTACTGACTGTTGCATTGCCCTTACACTGTTATGGGTACTAGAATAGGCATGATTATCAGGTTGTAATCAGAGAAGTGTCCAACTGTGTCATGACCCTCTGTCCATGCCTACCACTAACAGCTATATGAACACCTATATACAGTGGATATCAAAAGTGTACACACCCCTGTTAAAGTGCCAAGTTTGTGTGCTGTATGAAAATGAGACCACAGATAATCATTTCAAAATGTTTCCCACCTTGGATGTGACCCATAACCTGTACAATTCTATCTGAAAACAAAGAAATCTGGTAGGGGAGACAATTTAAACATAACATATGTACTATATGCTGGTTGCATACATGTACACACACGTAAACTAATACCTTGTAGATGTACCTCTTGCTGTAAGCACAGCATTCCATCTTTTTGGGTACACACAAGCCATCAATTAAAAAGACTCTGATTACCCACAAATAATGTTCAGCTGTCCTACTAGGATTTATTTGACATTCACCCAGTTACCTCCTGAAGCAAAAGCCATGTTTTGCAGAGAGCTTACAAAGCCTCAAAGGGATCTCAGTGTGAAAAGTCATCAGTCAGGAGAAGAGTAGAAAAGCAGTAAACAACACTGGATATACCATGGAATACAGTGCAGACAGTCATCAAACAGTGGAAAACATATGGGATAACAGTGATGCTGATAACAGCTGGACAACCATTCAAAAAGGAGGAAACGACAAGATGATAACTGGCTATGGAGTCTGACCGGGGACCTACAGCAACACTGAAGGATCTGCAGGAACATCTGGTAAGTCCTGGGTGTGTACCACATGTGTCAACAATCTTCTGTATTCCCCATATGTATGGCCTATGGGCCAGGGTAGCAAGATGGAAGCCTTTTCATACACAGAAAAAATATCCAGGGCTGGACTAACATTGGCAAACATTACATCAAATCTCCAAAAAGCATGTTGTAAAATGTGTCATGTTCTGATGGGACCAATGTTGAACCTTTGGCAACATAATTCCAAAAGGTATGTCTGGCCCAAAACAACAATTTGCATTACAAAAAGAACGCCACCCCCCCCCCCCCCCAGTGAAACATGGTGGTGGCAGTATCATGTTTTGGGGTTGCCTTTCTTAAGCTAGAATGGACCTTTAGTTAAGGTATAGGGAATTATGAACACTTCCAAATAAAAATCATCCTTGTCCTAAAACATATAGTCATATGCTAGGAACTGAAGACAAGGAGGGATTTTACCTGTCAACATGACAATGGCCTCAAGCATTCATCCCAATCAACAAAGGAATGGTGTCACAAGATGTAAAGTACATATTGGGCATGTGCATGTCAGTGCCCAGACCTACATCCAAGAATACATCTGTGTATTGACCTGAATAGGGCTGTGCATAAGAGATGCCCTCACAAATTGACAAATGTGTAGCACTGTGGCAAGGAAGGTGGGCAACTATTGGCAAGTACATATGTGCCATGATGTTAGTCTCCAATCCAAGATGAATGAATGCTGTAATCATCTCAACAGGTGATTACACAATGTATCAGTTTAATGGTGTGCACACTCATTCAACCGACTTATTGTACAGATTTTTATTTGTAAATGTTTTCACAGAACAGATTATTTTGTTGCCAATTGAATCATATAGGCTGTAGGTCATTAAAGGTGGGAATTATTTTGAAATGAGTTATTGTGGTGTCATGTTTCAATTGCACAAATACCAGGCATTCTAACAGGGGTGTGCACACTTTACATCTACTGTAGCAGTATGGACTCAGCAGTACCATATCTGTAAAACCAGCCTCCACCAAGGTAGTGTAATCCCCTTTGGTGAACAGCAGCAATACACAAACACATAATAGGCTGCTATATTGGCTTTACATGAATACATAGGTCCAGGCAACAACGTGGAAGCAAGTCCACCTCTATCTGAGCAAGTATGTAAGTTCACAGGTCACTGCCTCTACAGATGACTATGACTATAACTCAGACATATCCACACCATCAAGGCTAATCACAAGGGTGTCTCGACATATGTTGTCAGTCTCAGAGGCAACAACACAATTCACCCTGTATTGGTGGTAAAGCACACCTCATACACACATGCCATGGCTACAGGCAACTTCCATCAAACAGGTTAGGTGGGAACATCACCACCCTGTCCCCCTATTTGTATAGCTGGATATGCGCAGCAACTGCACCCCTCCTCTCACCAACGGTGAACATGTACATATTGCCTACTGATAGCAAAAATAGCAAGTCTCCATTGCACCTGATAATATCCCTCTCTACCCCCTACATGAAAAAAGAAAAAAAAAAACAAAGGGTTCTACCTCTCAGATAAAGCTGGAATTACAATGAATAAAGTCCAAGGATAAAAACAGATAGTAAACTGGCACCATGATGTTTAAAGAAATATATTTATTTCACAATGCTAGTGCAAATACTTTCACCCATTAAGGCTTCTTCAGGCAAATGACATCAAAAAACACCAAAAATACATCAAATCCAAGTCACATGACATCAATTAAAAATTAAAGGAATATATTTATGAAATAATAATATAGAATATATACATGTCTATATAAAAAAACTTTCTATAATAGTAAACTTCACCCTATAAAGTAATAATATATGTGTATATATAAAAAATCTTACAATAATAGTAAACTTCATCCTATATATTCTAACATAAATATTATTATATCTTTTTCCTTATATCTTTTAAAATCAGTTTTAAACTAAAGTTATCATTCAGTCCTGGATATTGATATGCCTTAAAATGTAAAATCCACTTATTTTCCTGTATTTCAGTGTTATTAAGTATATCACCCCCTTATATGTTTATTGATATTTTGTAAAATAAAAAAAGTAAATATGTGCATAATGGCAGTGTTTTTAATACGTCTATATACTGCATTCATTTCCAGATGCCTTTTTATTTCTGAAACGTGTTCACATATTCTTTCAACTTCCTATTACTTTTGCCTGTATAGAACACACAACATTTCAAACATCTAGCCATATATATAATATTAGTAGTACTGCAGGTACCATGGATTTTCAAAAAGAATTCTCCAGATGTAACAGGATGTAAAATTGAAGTATCTGTAGAAATATATTTACAAAATTGTCAATTATAACATTTTTGCATACCATTTTTGTTAATCAAAGAACATTTTTTATAATTATGCTGTTCTTTCTAACATAATTGATATTTTAGGTTAGTTTGATTTTTGTATCCAAATGATAGATGCTCCATAGATATATCTTTAAACGCAGGTATATGTTTTAACATATGCCAATGTCTTTTTATTATATTTTGTATTTTAGTTGTATTCATATCAAATGGTTAAACACATCTAAAAATATTCTTTTTATTATTAGTTCTTTTATTATATTTCTTTACATAACCTTCTGAGAAAATAGGATATATACTTTTATTAGCCTCCTGTTTTATTTCTGTTATAAATTTCATAACTACATCTTTTTGATATCCTCTATTTATAAAATCCTCAGCCATGGTTTGCATTTGTACGTCCATCTTTTCATCTTCTGTATTTAACTGAACTACTCATTTTAATTGATTCTTGATATTTTTAAATATATGTGGGGGTGAATACTACCTTTATATAAATAAGTATTTTTCTTTACTGACTTTTTAAATAAAGTTGTCCCTATAGTGCCATTTATATTCTTAAAAAGCTTAATATCCAGAAAGTCTACTTGTGTGTAGTCAATAACATATTTTAAATGTAAAAATTACTAGTGGAATGTAAATAATCTATAAAATCATAGAAATCAACTAATGATCCTTTCCATAGTAGGAAAAGGTCATCCACAAAGCGCTTGTAAAGTAATATATTATCCCTATATTTGACTTCTTGATTTAAAACTAAATTTAATTCCCAGTAGTTTACAACTACATTTGCATAGCTGTTGGCCATGGGTGTTCCCATGGCCACTCCTCTGCACTGTCTGTATATAACATCATGAAATAAAAACACATTGTTACTTAATATCAACTCTATAAATGCACAAATAACTTCTACTTCTGTAGAACTAAATATTATTAATGGTACTATAAATGCTCTTATAAATTCAACACCTATATCATTAGGTGTAGATGTGAAGAGAGAATCTACATCTAGAGTAACAAAATAACAGTCAGATATGTTATAGTCCTTTGACCATATATAAAGTTGTTCTAAAAACTCTGCTGTATATTCTACTATAGTTGTAGAATAATTCAAAGCCTTTTTGAGATGGAATTCTACATATTTTGATAAGGGTTCATTGACCCAGCCAGAAGCTGAAACAATAGGTCTCAAAGGGGGTAACTGATTTGTGTAGTTTGGGTATGCCATATATAAATAGAGTCTTAGAATAGGAAACATGAAAATATTGCAAAGTTTCTAAATATATTTGACCATTTAAGTGCATATCGTATAGACTAACATTCACCTTAGAAATAATATTCTCGAAGTCTATGGCATTTAATATTTCATATCTGTTGTATTTAATAGTTGTAACATACTATTATTATTATAGTCTGTATCCAAAATTACAATGCCTCCACCCTTATCAGCTGTCTTTATAACAATGCTATCATTAGTTGAAAGAGATTTAATAGCATCACATTGTTTTGATTATGAACAACTTTGCCATTTAGCAGTAAATCAGATATCTCACCCGTAACAGTTTCTTCAAATGCTGCTATTAAAGGATTATTTACAGGAACAAAAGTGCTCTTTCTAGTTAAAGTTTGCACATCTGAATCAATGACATTAGACTGTTCAGTACCATAAATTAATTTTAAGTTTAATGTCCGAATAAAAAGTGTGAAACTCATAATTATGTCAGAAATATCTGCAGACTATCTTGATATAAAGGTTAAACCTTTATTAACACTTTTTGCTCATTTTCAGTCGACATATACCTAGATAAATTAAAAACAGCACCATTTAGATTTTTTCTGAAGTTTGTATTCCTTACCCGACTCCGACCTCGACTGGTATGATAATTCCGCTTCTCCTACTGTAAAGGGTAGGACTTGTTTAGTTGTAAAGGTATATCCAAAGGGTTTAAAATGAAAATTATATTGGATTATACAATGACCAGCATAAAATATTCAAAAGCAAGCATGCTGATTGGCCAACCCAACCAGCGTGCCTGTTGAAAATCAGAGACTATACTAACGGAAAAAGGTCCGGTCATCCAGACTTTTTCCCGTTAGAATATCTCATTTTTTTTTTTAACTTTTCTTTTTTTTTTAAAAAAAACAAAAGAAAATGGAAGACTTTTTACATTCAGGAGACAGCGCAGACAAAAATGAAAGGATAATCAGGTACATTCTACAAATCTTTAAAAACTTACCTGATTATCCTTTTATTTAGTCTGTCCCAACTCTCCCAAACATAAAAAGGCTCCTGGTTTCTTCTTTTTTATTAATTATAAAGAAGAAGAAGAAGCAACGGAGATCCTCTGTTCTCCCTTGCTAACTCTTCACAGCATTTATGTACTGCATAAGCTGGGGAACACAAGTCCCATACGCATGAGCAGTACATAAAAAAAAGCTCTGGGATACCAACAAGATGCGAAAGGGCAGCATGGAGGTATTATACAAAGACATTTTTTAAGAAATGTAAGTAGTCGTTTTCTTAAATAATGTCATTGTTAATAGCAATAACCCATGCCTGGGTGTGGGTAATGCTGGATTTACCCACGGTTGCCTTTATTTCGTCACTCGGGCTTCACCCTCATGACCAAACCACACCAACTGTGGGTAAATCCTGCATTACCCACACCCAGGCATGGGTTATTGCTTAAATCTACAATTGCAGCATCTGGATTTAATGAACAAGAAGTGTTAGTAGCTGTGGTATTTGTTGTTGAGGCATTTGTTGCCACTAACGTAGCCGTTGCATTCTCAGCAACTGTCCGCACTTCTGCTGAAGTATTTATTGTTGAGGTATTCAATGGCATTAATGTAGCCGTTGCATTTTCAGCAACTCTCTACACTTCCTGATTACCAGCTCATAGAATGCCCTCCTAATGGTCTGAACGCACTTGCTGATAGCTTGCATTCCCAGTAGTTTCTTGCATTTCCTGATGTCCATTTTGTGAAATGCCTTCCTGATTATTAGAGCATAGATAATGATTGGTAATGTTAACTACATTACCAGTTTTAAAATCATTCATATCTCTTTTTATTTTTTTCTGTTTGCGTTCAATTAAGTTTTTTTCATAAGCTGAAATACGATCTAATGTATCAGCCAAGAGAGTTGAATGAAAATTTAGTTCTACTTTAATAATAATGTCACTAAACTCATTAAGCAGATCTTGTTTTAGTTGTTCCATAGGTAAGAAAAATCCATTCATTAATTGCATATATTCCAAAGAGGCTTTTAAATTAATTTGTTGCCACCTCTGTAACAAAACTTTTTATTTGGACATTAAACTTAAAGTTAATTTATGGTACTGAACAGTCTAATGTCATTGATTCAGATGTGCAAACTTTAAATAGAAAGAGCACTTTTGTTCCTGTAAATAATCCTTTAATAGCAGCATTTTAAGAAACTGTTATGGATGAGATATTTGATTTACTGCTAAATGGCAAAGTTGTTCATAATCAAAACAATGTGATGCTATTAAATCTCTTTCAACTAATGATAGCATTGTTATAAAGACAGCTGATAAAGGTGGAGGCATTGTAATTTTGGATACAGATTATAATAATAATAGTATGTTACAACTATTAAATACAACAGATATGAAATATTAAATGCCATAGACTTAGAGAATATTATTTCTAAGGTGAATGTTAGTCTATACGATATGCACTTAAATGGTCAAATATATTTGGAAACTTTGCAATATTTTCATGTTTCCTATTCTAAGAGTCTATTTATATACGGCATACCCAAACTACACAAATCAGTTACCCCCTTTGAGACCTATTGTTTCAGCTTCTGGCTGGGTCAATGAACCCTTACCAAAATATGTAGACTTTCATCTCAAAAAGGCTTTGACTTATTCTACAACTATAGTAGAATATACAATAGAGTTTTTAGAACAACTTTACGTATGGTCAAAGGACTATAACATATCTGACTGTTATTTTGTTACCCTAGACGTAGATTCTTTTTTCACATCTATACCTAATGATATAGGTGTTGAATTTATAAGAGAATTTATAGTACCATTAATGATATTTAGTTCTACAGATGTGTTTTTATTTCATATACAGACAGTGCAGAGGAGTGGCCATGGGAACATCTATGGCCAACAGCTATGCAAATGTAGTTGTAAACTACTGGGAATTAAATTTAGTTTTAAATCAAGAAGTCAAATATAGGGATAATATATTATTTTAAAAGCACTTTGTGGATTACCTTTTCCTAATATGGAAAGGATCATTAGTTGATTTCTATGATTTTATAGATTATTTACATTGCACTAGTAACATTTACATTTAAAATATGTTATTGACTACACACAAGTAGAATTTCTGGATATTAAGCTTTTTAAGAATATACATGGCACTATAGGGACAACTTTATTTAAAAAGTCAGTAAAGAAAAATACTTATTTATATAAAGGTAGTATTCACCCCTACATATATTTAAAAATATAGTCAAGAATCAATTAAAACAAGTAGTTCAGTTAAATACAGAAGATGAAAAGATGGATGTACAAATGCAAACCATGGCTGAGGATTTTATAAATAGAGGATATAAAAATATGTAGTTATGAAATTTAGAACAGAAATAAAACAGGAGGTTAATAAAAGTATCTATCCTATTTTCTCAGAAGGTTATGTAAAGAAATATAATAAAAGAACTAATAATAAAAAGTATTTTTTGATGTGTTTTACCATATGATATGAATACAACTAAAATACAAAATATAATAAAAAGACATTTGCATATGTTAAAACATATACCTGCATTTAAAGATATATCTGTGGAACATCTATCATTTGTTTACAAAAATTAAACTAACCTTAAATACCAATTATGTTACAAAGAACAGCATAATTATAAGAAATGTTCTTTGATTAACAAAAATGGTATGCAAAAATGTCAATTTTGTAAATATATTTCTAGAGACACTTCATTTTTACATCCTGTTACATCTAGAGAATTCTTTTTGAAAAGCCATGGTACCTGCAATACTACAAATATTATATATATATGGCTAGATGTTAGAAATGTTGTGTGTTCTATATAGGCAAAAGTAATAGGAAGCTGAAAGACAGAATATGTGAACACCTTTCAGAAATAAAAAGGCATCTGGAAATGAATGCGCTACATAGAAATATTAAAAACACTGCTAGTACGCACACATTTTCTTTTCTTATTTTAAAAATAGCAATAAATGTATAAGAGAGGGTGATATACTTAATAACACTGAAATACAGAAAAATAAAAGGATTAATGGATTTTACATTTTAAGGCATATCAATACCCAGGACTAAATGATAACTTTAGTTTAAAACCAATTTTAAAAGATATAAGGAATAAGATATAATAATATTTATGTTAGAATATATAGGGTGGAGTTTGCCATTATACTAAATTTTTTTATATGTACACATATTATATATCATTATTTCATAAATATATACTTTAATTGTTAATTGATGTCATGTGACTTGGATTTGATGTATTTAAGTAGATTTAGTGTTTTTTGGTGTCATTTGCCTGAAGAAGCCTTAACAGGTGAAAGTATTTGTACCAGCATTGTGAAATAAATATATTTCTTTAAACATCATGGTGCCGGTTTACTATCTGTTTTTATTTTTGCCTTCTACATGAGCTCAGGCATGTGCTCACAGCTCCATCACACACTATAGTCAAACACAGCCTTGCAACCATCCACACCCTATCCACATGGAAGATGGCCTCTGTCATCCCTCTACACAGAAATGAATGAGGAATAGAGGATTATGCAATTGTTTTCATCACTGGGAGGAATATGACACATCGGGGCCAGGAGTGGAATGCAAGCTGATATTGTTGTGATAGATTAGAGGGTTAGGGTGTAGTTGAGAGTGGTGGTGACTGATATCCACTGTTGATGTGCAATTTGACAACTGTATGAGGTCCTGTGAAGTGTTCTCCTGTTTATGTCTTCCAGGTGCAATGCAAAGGCCCTGACAGCCTGCTTTTGCTGAGGCAGAAACAGCATGCACCATTGCAGCTGTCACCCAACAGCATGCAGTACTATTTAGCAGAAGGCCACAAGATCTGTGGGAGAGGGCTGCCCTGTAGAATGCTCTTGTCCACAGGGTAAATTATGTCAGCCTGCATGGCAGAACATACGAGCAGGTTTGGCATCTCACTACTGACCTCATATGCCATGCCTGGCAAAGGGCTGCTGCCATAGCGAGGGACCACCTAGCCACAGTTGGGGGCCCAGCCATCCAGCCCCCACTGACACCCACCGTGGAGCTCCTCATCAACCTTGGGGAACCCACCCAAAGCATCCCAGAGGAAGCTGAAGAAAGCATTGTGGAGGTGGGTTGCACATATACAATGGATGAGGAGAGTGCAGCTAAGGCCCCAGTGCACACTACTAGAATACTGTTGCATATCTAGTTGTATATGTATAGTATCTGCATGCATATGTCAGATAAGATAGTATTTGTTGACAGAGTATAGTATTGCACAGAAGTGCCCATCTATGGTGATGGGCAGTATATTTTGTACTATTGGTGTTTGAACTGTTAATGTGCAGGAATGCTGCTTCTACCCTGTACCAAGGCCACATGAGAGTCTGCTGACAGTACCTCTCTCCCACAACTATTTAGGTTCCTCAGGTCAACATGTAGGACAGCAGCCTGTAGCTGGTGAGTATGGAATTGTTTTGTTGTGGTTTGCCAATACCCCATGCATGTTAAGGCCACGCTATTTGTCATGCAAACAAATATCACACCTAGCGATAATGCATGATGTGTATGTTCACTTTTGTTACTGTTAACTGCAGTGCATCACAGTTGTCACCATGGGGCATATCTGAAGGGTATGTAATATTCCTGTAGCATACCTCACAATCTGTCAGTGCAAGATGTCTGGATAGAGACCAAAAAAATGGGGGGACAAATGGGCTACAGTAGGGACATGCATGACATATTAATCTTATACAGTGGATACAACAGTGTACACCCCCCCATTAAGATGCCAAGTGTTCCTGATATATATATATATATATATATATATATATATATATATATATATATATATATACAACAGACCACAATATTACATTCCACACCTTTTCCAACCTGTAACATGACCATAACATGAACAATTAACTTGTAAAACAAAAAAATATGTCACTGCACCAAATATGGGGTATACAAACCCTACAATGCACTGGATGCATATGTGTGCACACCCTCAAAATAACATATTGTGGAGGCAGCTTGTGATGTACTGACAGCATGCACTCTACTTGGGTACACACCTGCCATCAAGTACAGGGACTCAATGTAATACTGGCTGACAGTCTGCTGTCCAAGCAATATGTTCATGACATAAGGGTCTGCTGTCCAAGCAGTATGTTCATGACATTTCCTCTGTTGGCTGCAACAGAAGCAGCCATGGCTTGCACACATCTTACAAAGTGTCAACGGGATCTCATATCTGAAAGGTATCAGTCAGGCGTAGGGTACAACAACATTACCACAGCATTGCATATACCATGGAACACAGTGCAGACAGTCATCTACAGGTGGATTGAGTATGGGACAACAGTGCTGTTGAAATTAACCAGATGTCCCTCCAAAACAGATGACAGGACATGTTGAGAACTGGTCAGGGAGGCTGCCAGGTTACATGCAGCAAAACTGAGGGGGTTGCAGGAATCTCTGACAAGTACATCTGGCAACAATTGCCTGGATTCTGCATAAGTGTGGCCTATTGGGTAGGGTAAGTATACAGAGCCATTTACCCACACCAAAAACCATCCAGGGTTGTGCACAGGTAGCAAAAACATAACATCAAGTCTCCCAAAGGCATGCGCTGCAATGTGTAATGGTATCATGAGACCATGGTTCAAACCTACAGACAGTATTCCTAAAGCTACGTGTGGTGCACAAGCAGCACCTCAGTTTACCTGAGGACCACCATCCACATGTTGAAGCTTGATGGTGGCAGTGTCCAACTTTAGGGTTGTTGTTCATTAGCTGGAACTAGGCCTATAGACATAGTGGAGGGAATTCTGAACACTTACAAATAACACTCACATTTGTGCCAAAGCCATCAAACATCTGCGATATGGCCAAGGATGGAGAGGGGTTTCAGCTTCGAACATGACATTGAACTGAAGCATACATCCAAAGCTAGCTAAGAATGGCTCTATCTGAACACATTCAAGGTTATGAATTGGGCCAGCAAAACCCAGACTCAACACCAATAGTAAACCCCCAGTGTGACCTCCAAGGGCTGTGCACATGAGCTGGCCTTGCAATCTGACAGAGTTGGAGGACCTTTGTAGGGAAGACTGTCCAAATAAAGCCAAGGCAAGATGTGCCATGCTAATATTCCCCTTCCCAGGAAGAGCAACTGCTCTAGATCAATTAACAGGTGCTTCAACCAAGCATTGGTTTAAGGGTGTTCATAGCTATGCAACTGCAATATTGTATACATCTCATTCAGTATCTTCACAACTAACACGTTTGTTTCCTGATTGGATTGCACAGGTCATGTGTCACATATAAGGTGTGTAATGTTTTCAAATGCAGTAATGTGGTCTCATTTTATTTCAAACACAAAAAAGCACTCACACGTATGTCAAGTGCACAGCTCAAGCCAATAGAAACAAACAAAAAAAGAGAGCAAGCACAAGTCCTGTTTGAAAATGAGTGTATTTAAAAATACACATAATATAAACAATGAAAACAGACTGCATATACATATGCAATAAGAGCAAACTGCACAAACCGGTTTTGGCTAAACAGCCTTCCTCAGTGTGACACAAATAATCAAAATCATTACATTCCGAAGCAGTCCATTAATATATAGACAAAGAGATAAGACAGAGACCAATCAGAACAATAGACAAATAAGGCAATCAAAACTGCTCATTTAAACCGGGAGGAAAAAGCCCACCCAGTTTAACAATCCACTTTTTTTCTTTAATGTTCAGAACTTGATGTAAACCAGCTAAATCATTATTTTTATGCACAATCAATCAATAATGGTAAATCTAAACAGACCAGTCTGATGGTTACAAATGTGCTTATATAATGCACTAGTTTGCTTATGTATCCTAATATCACTCAAGTGTGCACTGATTCTGTATAGAATTGGGGGAATTTGGTATGTCTGTATTCCCACTATCTGAGCGATGGCTCTTGTTTCAACATATGTATTGCCATTGAATTATATATATAGGGCCCTTTGTTTTCTTTGGAGCCTGTGTTGCATGAGCTCACTTTGATTCAGTGGTTGCTAATGTCATCAGCGGTGTTTTTACAAAAACTTCTGTTTTTCTAACATCAGGACTTATAGTAACAATTTTTTCAGTGCCAGAGTGTGAATTATCCAGTTCCACACATTTGGGGAAATTTATGTGTTTACACAGCTACGGACTTTCTTATCGTCCGATATGTGGGCTTTTGGCTTAGACATGACTCTTTTTACAGCTCATATTGGCAGGTGTCAGTAATAATTTTGATATGCGGACATTCATTCTGACAAACTAAAGTTATACAAGGTCCTTATTTGGCATTTTCAGGGACACAGGACAAAATTATTTTTACATTTTGATGTTTTCATTGACAAATTATGGGACATATATATTTTTGAAGGTGTATTCTTGCCTTTGTCTACAAGGGTTGTTCTGTATTTCAGCGGTTATATCTTTCAGACATTTGCGAGCCAATGTTTGATCGATTATTGCACTGTTTAGTGTTTTGTATTCATTGCATCACTGTGTTTTCATATGTAACCTTATTGATGTAATGTTGATGTTATTAAGAACATTGTCTACACATATGGGAGCAGGTGTTCTGGAATAATTCGGGTCCTTCATTGAGCTTTAGTTTTATTTCACTCCAGTTTACAATATTGGTATACATTCTATACAGGTACAAGTTTTGGCATGATTTTTATATGAGTTCCTCTAGTATATTTGATTACATTGAATGTGGGATATTGACCATGTTTCAGTGTGGTTGTGGGCTTCTATTTTAGCCTTTTTTAGAAATTGTTTATTTATTGATATACCATTTTTGGTGCAGGGATTTTGACATTTTATACTTTCTGTTGAGATTTGGATTCCTTGGGACCATTGGTTCATGCTAGTGTTTATGTAATATATGGTATTCAAGCAATATTATGATAATTGGTGACGGGGGATAACCGTATCATACGCGTGCCTGATTATCCATTAATATTTGTTTATTTTGTATTTGGGCAACTAGGATGTTATAGTGTTTCCTCTCCTTTGGCCTGCAATGTTTGTGGTTCAATATGTTTGGTTTTGATTATACATATATACTATTTTTAATATTTTTGGGTTGACCTTATTGGTGCATAGCTGATTTGTGTTATGTTTTTACACATTGAGTTTATGTGATCAAGGCTATTGATAGCACCAATGGCAATTAATTTAATATGGATATAGATCATACTTTGAACCACTTGTGTTTATAAAAGCCAGTGAGCTTTTTATTATTAGGTCCTTTACTATCATTTACAGTTGGTGACACACATTGGGTTGCCCTGGTTATATTAACTTTTTATGGATTTGGCTTCTATCATCAGGGGTTTGTCTTCCGATACCAATGATTTAGGGATATTTGGTTTAGCTTCACAACATGTATCTGATGGTCCCTCGAATTCCAATACTGATCTGGCATATGAATGCCAAATGGCCTTTACAAAATTAATGAAAGGCATTAAGCATCTTAGAAGTAATATATGGCATCTTCGTCTTTTCAAGGCATATCAATATAAACAAATTTCCCCCAAGAGGGCTTCATGTGAAGCTTCAGCCCTTAGTACCACAAGCTGATCAAACTTTGCTGATGATTGGCTGGCAGTTCAGAAACAGGCTTCTATGGGTTTTGTCAATGCCCTTGTGGCAAATTATGAAAGGACCATACAACAACAAAATAGTGAAGTTGAAACCCTTGGTCAGGGGTTAGGGAAATTTCAAGATTTGCCATGTTATGTGTCTGGGGTGAGTCAGTTAGGTAAGGACCTTTTGGAATTGGAAATCACTCTGAAGGAGAGGAAAATCAGAAAGTTTAATAGGGACCTTGATGACTTCAAGAGAGGGAGACCCTTTGAGGTACATATGAATGTCAGATTTTTGATGCCTAATTCCAAATCAGCCAAACCCAAAAGAATGAAACCCATTCTTAAGAAAAGAAGTAGGGATGTGCTCACTTTTAGTGAGGACACTTCGTCCAACACTGAAGGGGAAGACAGCCAAACAGATAGGTTGCCAATTCCAAAGAGGAATAATAAAGTTAATAACTTGGGTCACCCTTTAGAGGTAAGTCAAGAAGAGGGGGGAGGAAACACAAGGGTCCTTCCAGATTTGGAGGGTATTCTGAGGATGATAATTCAGAGTTAAATGGTTCTTCTAATGTACACAATATTTCCTCTTATGCCTTATCTGACTTATAAATAAAAATCTTGAATAAAGGCTTAAGTTTTTTGCCGAGTTTCAATGTATCTGAACAAGATTTTGCACAGGATGTTATTAATTTTTGTCACCTGCTCAATTTACATTTGTTTTTTAAGGACAAGGATGCCTCTGATGATGTAGCTGATACTTTCTGTTTTCGGAAGTCCATGTTTAAACCCCCCCATGTCTCCAGTTGTCTCTATTTTTCAGAATAGGGTTCTTAGGAATTTGCATATGCAGCTTGGCAAAGATTGTGTGATGCATGACAACATCACAAGGGCAGAACACCTCTGTATAGAGGAAATTAAGTCCAATAATGATATTGTTGTTTTGCCAGCAGATAAGGGAGGAGCGGTGGTGGTCCTAGAGTGGATAGATTCTCATAAGGAAGGTCTCAAACAGATAATGGATCATAAATATTATATGATCATGCCTTTAGATCCTACTATTAAATTTAAGTCTGAGATTGACAGCTTTTTGGTCAAAGCAGTCGAAGAGGGCATTATTTCTGAAGAGACCTGTTTTCATTTGAAAGTGGACCACCCTAAACAAGAATACCTTTACTTATTGCCCAAAATCCATAAGGACCTAATTCACCCCCCTGGGTGACCCATTGTTTCTGGGAGGGGCTCATTAACAGAAACCCTCTCTGAGTTCCTTACTCAACATCTGAAACCCTGCTGTCTCATATATGGTCACGGATTCAAGACACAACACAGTTCTTGGGAATTATTTCGGATCTCCAATTGGAACCCGATTGGTTGCTATGTACCCTGGATGTCACCTCCCTGTATACTAATATTCCTCATTGGGTGGGTCTGATGGCACTTCAGTATTGGTTAGACAGGGCTGATTTTTACAGACCAGGATTTAACACTTTCTTAATATGTCTAGCTGAATATGTTCTTGACAAGAACGTATTCTATTTTCAGCAGCAATGTGTTTGGCAAGTTCAGGGCATGGCAATGGGGGCATCTTTTTCCCCCATATATGCTGATTTATTTATGGCCTATATAGAGGAGGCACTTATTTATGCTCGAAGCCATAATATTTACCATGATGAAATGGATATTTGGAGACAATATCATGATGACTGTTGGCTTGTGTGGAGGGCTGATGCTGGGTATCTTCAGGAATTTGTGGAATACCTGAATGAAAATATTTGGGGTATTGAGTTTAAATTAACTTGGCATAAACAAGAGATAACATTTTTGGATGTTTTGGTCACACACACTCCTTCAAACACATTAGAAACACAGGTGTTCCGCAAATTCCCTCAATACAACACTCTACTTCATGCGTCTAGCTTCCACCCTCAACATGTCATCAGGAATATCCCGAAGTCTCAATTTCTCAGGGTCAAAAGAATATGTTCCAGTACTGCCACTCACGAGTATTTTAAATTGGATCTATATGCCAGATTCAGAGCCCGAGGATACAGGGTTGGTGACATCTATGTGGCCAATCAGCATGCGGAATCATATGAGAGCTCTGAGTTATTAAGGTATAGAGAATGGGTTTCTGCTCAGGGCTCTCAGATAAGGTTAGTTACCACTTATGGTAAAAATACCAAATCATTTATGGACATAGTTTCTAGACACTGGAACATTTTAGGGGGGAGGGTCCCTTTATGGACATTTTGGATGACAAATGTTCTTTTTCTTTTCATAGGGGTAGATCCTTGGGCTCTTTGTTTAGTCATTATAAAAGGGCCCGGTATGAAAAAATATTGACACAAAGGACCATTACTGGGCATAAGTTGATAGGTTGCCATTCTTGTGGTCATTGCTCAAGTTGTTCAAATATACACAAAACCACCTGCTTCACCAGTAAAAATACTTCCAATGTTTATGACATAGATTTTTTTTGGCAATTGCAGCTCAGTTTGGGTAATTTACTGTGCTAGGTGCTTCTATCAAGATTTTTATGTGAGACAAACTTCTTGGCCTTTCAGGCTTAGAATTAGTGAACACTTGAGTGATATTAGGATACATAAGCAAACTAGTGCATTATATAAGCACATTTATAACCATCAGACTGGTCTGTTTAGATTTACCATTATTGATTGCATTGTGCATAAAAATAATGATTTAACTGGTTTACATCAAGTTCTGAACATTAAAGAAAAAAAGTGGATTGTTAAACTGGGTGGGCTTTTTCCACCCAGTTTAAATGAGCAGTTTTGATTGCCTTATTTGTCTATTGTTCTGATTGGTCTCTCTCCTATCTCTTTGTTTATATATTAATAGGCTGCTTCAGAATGTAATGATTTTGATTATTTATGTCACAATGAGGAAGGCTGTTTAACTGAAACCGGTTTGTGCAGTTTGCTCTTATTGCATATGTATATGCAGTCTGTTTTCATTGTTTATATTATGTGTATTTTTTAAAAACACTCATTTACAAAGACTTATGCTGGCTCTCTTTTTTTGTTTAGCTCATTTTATTTCATACAAGAGGCTGGTGTATACGCTTATCATATCCATGTTATGCTAAGAAGGTCACTGGTGTAACAGGATTTGATTGCACATACATTCACTGCTGCTGATGAGATGTGCAAATTAAATGTATGTCATTAATTAGTGACATCAGTCCTCATATCACCCCAGTTATGTGTCAGACAAACACATAACTGGGGTTGTGAGAAACAGAGCAAACATAAGTGCCAGACATCTACACATTCAGCAATGATTTGTACAGTTGTAAGGTGTGGTCTGCAGTAAATGCCAGTGTGCTATGCAGGTGCACAGCAATAATGCGTACATGGGTGCAGTGTGTGATAGGGGAAGAGATGTCACCTACTAAAATGACTAATGCATCCCAGAGATGTAGATTGTTAGTAACAAGGATTAAGAATGGCTGCAATGCATGATGTTGAGGGCCACTTGTCATGCATGTCAACTGTTGGGTAATGTGAGGTCTGTGTAATATCTTTGTGCCGCCTCAC
Organism: Protopterus annectens; assembly: GCF_019279795.1. Classification (NCBI taxonomy): domain Eukaryota; kingdom Metazoa; phylum Chordata; order Ceratodontiformes; family Protopteridae; genus Protopterus; species Protopterus annectens. The sequence goes on along the minus strand of NC_056728.1, from coordinate 109,433,626 downwards.
CTGTAACTGTCTGTGTGTGCGCGCGTGTGTGTGTGTGTGTGTGTGTGTGTGTGTGTGTGTGTGTGTGTGTGTGTGTGTGTAAGTAAACCATACTGCACAGGTATTAAATTAGATATATTGTATTCCCCTCAAAGGTGGCGATGGGGGTCAGGGTCCCTCCCACGTGGAAAGTGATGTCAGTGTTTCTGCAGACACTGACAATGATGATAGGCATAGTGAGGCACAGGTGGGGTTGTCAGGGGCTGAATCTGTGCCACTGGTTGGCATCCCATTTTTGTCCACCCCATCCCTGCACACAGTCATGATGCCTACACATGCCCTATCACCAGTGGCTATAGATGAGGGACAGTTGGTGGGTGGTGGCATGGGACAGGAAAGTGTGGTGACTATGGTAAAAGTGTCTGTAGACACTAGCCATAGCTGAATAACAGGTGAGGTCCCACACAGGCGGATGGACAGGGGTGCTCGAAGGAGGACTGCTGCCCATCATGACCCTGCCAGAAGTGCTACAGCAGGTGTTACCAGGTGCATGTTTTGGACCATCATGGAGGCACAGGCACATATGGAATGTCACACCAGACAGACTCTCAGGGTCCAGATGGTGAATGTTCCTACTATGCATGATAACATCCGTGATCTTGCAGATGCCCACCATTATTATGCTGAGGTCATAGATAGACGGTTGGGTAAGATGGTAGCAGTCCTTGACCGTGGGATGTCTGTGTTGGAAGTTGGCTGTCAGCCACGTGGACATAGGACAGCACCACGAACAGCTGAAGGTCTACATGGCCATGCAACATCTCGCTACTGCTCCCGTAGCAGCAGTACCAGCAGCACGACTGCAGGGGGTGCTGTCCACACCACAACACAGCAGGCCATGGGAATATGGTCCTGGCCGGTCCCAACAGGGATGCGGATCCAGCAGACAGCAGTCATCATCTGGGAGTACTACTCCGTGGGGCCTTGAGCCTGGTGATGTAAGTGGAACCCCTGGCACGACCAGTTCCCATGTCCATGGGTGGACACAGTGAACTGTACACCCTGCTATGTACAGTCCATAACTGTCCAACATACCCCTGTATAGGGCAGCAACATGGCAAACTGTGTGCATCATCACCATCACAGCTAACGCACATCCATACTTACACACACCACTTCTGCATGGCCCATGTAATACACAACCCGCAACCCACACACATGATGTCAACCAATTGGCTCAGCCTAGGCCTCTGGCAAACCCTTTGCATATGACGACACCTGTGCCACATCCCTGTCATCCATACCATTGATGCAGGGACATGCTAACATGGTTCTGATGCACAGGGTGCTTTAATACACTTTAGCAATGTAATACTGTGTAAAGTGTTGTCAGCCAGCATGTTTAATAGTTACACGTCAGAGTGTGTAGCTGCCAGCCATGATTCATTACTGCTGTTATTAATACTGACTGACTGTGGTCTCCATAATGTATTCAGTTTGTGCTCTAGGTGTCTGTCTGTCAGGAGCATGTAGTCCTGCAGTCCTTTTCTACAAGGGGTATGGCAGTGTGGTAACACACTGACTGTGTCATATTCAGGGTACAGCTGTACACAATTAACAGGACTGTATATAACAGTTATTGTATGTGCCACATGGCTGATAGGGCTGAAGGGTGTATACAGGAAAGTGCATGGTGGCTGAGGTCAGCAGCTCTTGTACAGTGGACAATGGTAAGTGTACTGGGTAGAACACACCAAAGGTTTGTGAATACCAGACACACAGAGGGTATTGTGTTGATGCAACACAAAGAGAATACTGTTCACACACACACACACACACACACACACACACACACACACACACACACACACACACACACACACACACACACACACACACACACACACACACACACACACACACACACACACACACACACAAGATACTCTTTTGTCACACACATTTGCCATGAATGGGAGTAGAATCCCTACCTATTTATTGTTACTACATTGTCCAAAGCTACTTCTACAGTGAGAGACATCACCAGGCCTTGCAAATTATGGCAATGGGGGATGTGCTAGGTGACAGAGGCCACAAAATACTGTAACCTACACATATACACACTTACACCCACACACACACACACACACACACACACACACACACACACACACACACACACACACACACACACACACACACACACACACACACACACTTGCAAGGACTCATATTAGAACCCCAAGCTATGTGGTTGTTGGTATTATAGTGTTATGCAGTTCATGCACACACCACAGAGCTTATAGGTTGTGGAGTGCCCCAAGATACCTTTATAGTATATAGTGAATAACATCTACAGCACTTGTAAGGTATGGCAATGGTAATTGTACTGGGTGAGACGGACCACCAACTACTTTCATCCACATGTTTACATACTCACAAACACTCTCAGATACACTAATGCACACACATTTGACTGTCCTGAGATCCATGGTTTCAAAGAGTCATAGGTATGTACATGGCAAATGGCCATGGAGGCTTTACAAGGCTAGCCCATGGGAATACACTGGCATCATGCCACCTGACGATACTATGATACTCCCCAGTGTGTCTACTGAGTATAGTCACTGTAGTGATCCCCAGGGTGGGTATTCTATTCCCCATTGACTCATACCTCCCAACCATACCAATTTACTTGGTTCTTACAGAGTTTTGGGGTCCACATGAAGGGATGTCACGATTCCTGAATGGCACCCCTTAATTTCCTTTCAATTTCAATTTTCACGCTGTTGGCATTGACGTCAGCACCATCAGGGCTACCAGCCAGTTGGAATTGAGCTGAGGGAGCTCACATCATTTCCAGCTGGCCACAAATGCAAGCAGGATGTTTAGAGGGGTTATGGAGTATATGCAAGAAGCTTTATGGAATCACCAGTAAGTTCCGAATGCAGGCGGGAATGGAATCAGAACTTGTTTGGCCAAGAAGAGGTTTATGGATATATGCTATGTGAGCTGGAATCAGAACCTGAATATGAGAGCTTAATGGCTCTTCTATTTGAAGTAAGATATGAAGAACACTTCACTTTTACGGAGACAGCTATTTGCAGTAGCGTGTGTGTCTGTGTGTGTGTGTGTGTGTGTGTGTGTGTGTGTGTGTGTGTGTGTGTGTGTGTGTGTGTGTGTGTGTGTGTGTGTGTGTGTGTGTGTGTGTGTGTAACTGCCTCCCATTCAATATACCTGGTGGCTAGAGGTACTCAGACTCAAACCCTGTACCTTCAGTATAGGGTAAAAAGAACCTAAAGTCCCTAGCCACAACCACTTGTGAGCTTTGCTGAGTTTTTTTGTACTAAGACTTGAGTGCTATAGTGAGAACTGAATTTGTATTCCCCCAGGTATTTTCTGCTAAGAGTTGAGAGCTATAGTGACAACTGAATTTGTATTCCCCAGTTTTTTTTGTGCTGAGTTGAGAGCTATAGTGAGAACTGAATTTGTATTCCCCCAGTTTTTTTCTGCTAAGAGCTGAAAGCTATAGTGAGAACTAAATTTGTATTCCCCCATTATTGGCTTTGTTTGTCCAGGTGTTTTGTGCTAAGAGGTTGAGAACTGTGGTGAGAAGTGAGAAATGAATTCACTAAATGATAGCCAATAAGTTTCAGTCTTCCTATGTTTCAAGAAGCTGCTGATTTAGCATAGTGGTATGTTGCTATGACTGTAGTGCATAGGGTCCTGGGTTCAAGACTTACTAGTGAGATGCATGGTGGTAACACAACATTTTATTCTAGCAACTTTACAAAATTATACAAGCAATGTTTAAAATGTGTTCTTGGTTTTTGATCCTTTGCCTCACCCCTCCCAAAAAAAAAATAAAATTGAAAATGTGTGAGAAGCTGTGCAAGATGCCTATGGCTTACACTGCTATCATTCTATTTATAGTGTGGGTGTGGAAGTAGACTTTTATGATGGAAAATGTTCTGAATGGCCAGTTTTGGCATTATTGGTTCATGCATTTTCTTTCATTGCCTACAGTACAGTCTATTGGAAAAATGTTTAAACAATAAATTTAAAATGCAGTCTGTCTAACAAGTGTGCTGCATTATACAAGGAATATAATTTAATAAAGTCAGGAAGGTGCATCAAAGAAAAGAACACATATATGTTTCGCGTTTTGTGTTCAAGGGGCCAATGATTTGAAAACAGCCCAAAGGTAATCTTTATCCACCACTGGCCAGATGCATTTTCTTTGGATGTAGTGTGGGTTTCAATGCTGTTTCAATGAATGTAAGTTTCAAGGGCAGACAAGTTTAATGCCAAGTCTATTTTCATTGTGAGACACTATTGCTTTTACCAGATGTGTATTAGTGTTTGTGCATTGTTGTGCTGTAAAGATAAAATCGAAATAATCATTGTAGAAGTAAAGCAGTATGCACACATTAGTGTTTATGGTAAATGGGGCATAAAAGTCAGGTAATGGGACATCAGATTGACTGCTGGGAGACTCTGGTGCCATATTCTGGTTGCCTGTTCTTCAGTTTGCGTTTGAAAGTTGGCATCCCACAATTCCATTGGAGTGGGTGGGGTTACGCAATTATGTATTCAAATCAGATGTTAATCAGCATACAAATTTGTACCTATTTTTCATGGGCCTTGTCCAGATTTTTGATCTTTCTAGGTTGAGAGGTATGCATCGACTCCTGATTTCTCTTGAAGAGGGCCAGTGATGTGCTTAGCTTGACATGCATGTGGCATCTATTCCACAACGTGGCCAATCTCTGGGTTGTGAACTTGTCCCTCCAGTATGTCCTATTGATTGTGAGGATGGGATTGAGGTATCTGGAGCATGTTGTGTAGACAGATTGGTGTCCTTGGATGTAGCATTCCTGACAGGGTTGGGTCAGACATGGCTGTGTATGTCAGGCAGAGATCGCAGCTATGTAGCCAATATCAGACAGAGATTCAATGCAGGTTGTTGGAGTCTGTCTGTATGGGGCAAGTGTGTAGTACTCAAGATCCTCTTTGTGAGGTACATTTGCAGCCTCTCCTGTTGTTGGTGGTGTCTAGTGGGGTACATGGCAAATGGGCCATAGTACACATTGATTTGCCTACTGTGGGGTGAATACAGAGAAACACTGCCCTTTTATTTCACAGATTCAACACCCTGAGTCAGGAGTAGTGACACATGGAAGGACATTCAGAAGACAGTGGCACTGTGGTGATCACCATACAGCTCAATGTCAACCTGTAATCCCAGTTCCATTATACCAACATCAGTGTTCAGTGGACTACCATCAATCTACTACTTTATGAGAACCATGTCATACCCAAGGGGGATGGCGGCACATCATCTGGCATTGGGCTTATGGCCAGGGTTCTGACAACAGTCATAGGTCTCAGAGAGGCCTTTGTGTAGGATGTCAACCTCGCATGAGGGGGTAATAATAGCACCCACCTTGTATTCATCTGCAGACATTGTTAGCCAGGGTGCTTTTGCATTGGGCTAGTCCTCAGAGGTGTGGATCCCAATCATGAGGGAACCCAGGTCCACAACCTGTGGGCCTACACTTGTGACTGTTTAGCAGTCTGAAATGGGCTCCACTGCTTTCACACTGTGGGTTCTATCTGTTTGCCAGTTTGCAGGCCACCTCCTGATGTAGGTATGGCTGCCTTCTTGACTGTGTTTGTGTATGATTCCTGAGTGGGGAGTGATATCCAAGGATTAGATGGTCAGCCTATTTGTTATCTATCCCATACTGTCACAATGTTATTGCACATGGTACAATGTTTATAGGGCTGCAGAGTGTCTACAGGTCTCTCTACAGTGGATGGCAACTGTGGGCCTTGTAATGTGGACACTGGGACATGTACTGGGTGGGCAACAGCAAGAAGTTGCAAAACCCACCCCCCAATGGTATGGTTCTCATACAAACACAACAACCCACCCATACAGAGGATACTGTTCACACACACACACACACACACACACACACACACACACACACACACACACACACACACACACACACACACACACACACACACACACACACACACACACACACACACACACACACTTGCCCAGAATGGGATTAGAACCCCTACCTATCTATTTATTTCTACTATAGTGTTACGCATTTATTGCAGACACCACTGAGCTTATAGGGTGAGGGTTGTCCAAAGGTACTTCTAAGGTGAGGAACATCACTAGCCCTTGTAAAGTATGGCAATGGGTGATGTACTGGGTGAAAGAGGCCAAAAAATGCTTTAAACTACACATATACACACTTACACACATTTGCTAGAGCTGAAATTAGAACTCCTACCTAACTAGTAATTTCTACTATAGTGTTATGAAGTTATCACACGTGGCACAGGGCTTATGGGGATAAGGCCTGATGGAAGGCACTTTTAAGGTGACTAACGTCTGCAGGACTGCTCAAGTAGGGAAAGGAGAAGTGTACTGGGTTTGAATGGATATAGTGTTATGCAGTTATCTCACATGCCACAGATCTTATGGGGCTGAGGCCTGACAGAAGTCACTTCTAAGGTGACTGATATCTGCAGGACTGCTAAAGTAGGGAACAGCAACATTTGCTGGGTTTGAATGGACCCAAAAGCTTTTACTTGTAAACACACACACACTTTTACATTTGCCAAGACTGAGATTAGAACTCCTACCTAACTAGTTATTTCTACTATAGTGTTATGCATTTATCGCACACACCACAGAGCTTATAGGGCTGAAGCCTGATGGAAGGCACTTCTAAGGTGACTGATATCTGCAGGAAAGCTAAAGTAGGGAAAGGGGGAGTGTACTGGGTTTGAATTTACCCAAAAGCTTTTAGATGTAAACACACACACTCACACACACACTTTTACATTTGCCAGGGCTGAGATTAGAACTGTTACCTAACTACGTATTTGCACTACAGGGCTGAGATTAGAACTCTTACCTAGCTACTTATTTGCACTATAGTGTTACACAGTTATTACATGCACCACAGAGGTTACAGGGCTAAGGCATGACAAAGGAGACTTCTATGGTGATGGATATCTTCAGGGCTGCTTAGGTGGGGCAATGGAAAGTGCACTGGGTGGGAAAGGCCTTTATATTCTGAGGTTCTACTGACATTTCTCTAAGTGTATAAGCATGCCCAGTTTGACCTTCTATAGTACATGAGGGACTCCATTCCAGGGATTTCTGTACTCTAGTCCGGTTTGTTTTGTGCTACAGCTATAACACTCAACCTGTTGGTGCAGGATATCTGGAGATAGCCTATCAAAATGGGGGGACAATGGGCCATACAGTGACTGTGACAATTTTTCTCATTAATGTATGGGTTGCTAGGGTTACAGGGCTTGTTTTGGTAGACATCTGACATATATGCCATTTGACACTGTCATGTATTGTTTCAGTACCTCGTGACATACCTCCTCAGATCATCACAGTGATTTACCAGAGGAATACAGGATGGATGATGCACACACCAGGATTATGGGCCAAATGCTATGCATTCTTGCACAATCCAGCCTGTTGAGAGGTGTGCCTACAAGCAATTGACTGCTGGTGCTGTGGGAATGGTCCAGCACCTTGGTGATATATTACAATGGTGGAATCTCTGTGCATTTCTGTTCTGACCTGGTCTGATTTCCAGTCCACAGTTGGGTAATATAAGATTGACAGGATCAGGGTGACAGGCAGACTCCGGATAGATTTGTAGGGGATAAGATATGTGGAGGGGGTTCCTAGGTCAGATATGTTTGTCTATAGCTACCAGTACTTTGCACTGGGTTCTCCTCAATGGTTGACTACATTTGGAAGGTCTTGTGTGTGTCAAACTCTTTGACCAGCCTGGAGGTGTGTGTTTATCACACATATATGTATGGCTCACCTCATTTTGCTTGGATGGCCACATGTTGAGATCAGGATTTTGCACGGGATGAGTGATCAGGGAAGGGTGTGTTACTCCCCATGGCTGTGGCCCATGGTTCTGTGGGTGCAGACATGTCACCATCTTCTGGGGTTAGACTGCCTGCAGTGAGTGCATTCCCATGTTTAGACTCCTAGCCCTGCCTATCAACTGTAAAGAGTATCACAGAATGTCCACATCCATGACTCGGGTATCTTGTTGGTTACCCAAACAGGTGTGGTTTTCAAGCAAAAGTGTTTCCCAAGTCACTCAGGGTTGAAGTCAGATAGTACTGACAGTTGACATTGCAGTTTCAGACTTCGCACCTATCAGACATTCCATGCTAATACAAATCATTCCATCAACTTTATAACATTATAAGAGCAGTAGTTCATAGGTTTCCTTCTATTTGGACCTTCATCATCCAATTATTCATGGCTTTGTCCAGATTTCTGGCTCTCTGAGGCTGGTAGGTTTGCTCCTAGTGGTTATCAGCATGGCCTTTCTTTGCATTTTGTGGAGTGTGTTATGTTGGTGTTATGGACCCCATGACACTCCCTAACAGGGCTCTGTGTGGATGAGGCATAGGCATTTGCCAGAGGCCTGTAGGCCAGGTGTGACAGATGCAGGCCATCTGTAGCAAAGCAGTGCATTCTGATGATCATATGTTCCCAGGCTGCTGGCAGTAGACATCCCTGGGATGGCACCAGTAAGTTGACTGTGGGTCTTACTGACAATTGCTTTCTGTTAGTATTGTGCCATCACTCTGGGTGACAGCTGGATGCTGCTTAAGGCTAGGGACATGTTACTGCATTTCTATGGAACTATGGGGGTGACACATCTGTACACAATACACATCTGCACAGACCGTGCTGATATTTGTTTAACATTTTGGTCCCATTTAGGATAGTGGTGTGCTCTGTCTTTCAAACTACAGGCATAACAGTATCGACCACAGGTCAGGTTGTTTTGACATAGACATTTGTAGTTTCAGACTTCTTACCTTTCAAAGCCATACTGCTACTGACAAACCTGCTGTGATATCACTGTGTAAAAGTCTGTGGGTGGGGATTTCATGGATGGTGCCATGTGGGGGCCTTTGCCAGGCATTTCTGTATGATTTTCTACAGCTGATCTGCTGGTTGAGGCTGGTGGTGGGTATGGGACCCCCACTTTGACACCCATGCATGTGACCTATGACCCCCCCAGTTATTTGGCTCACCACATATACTGCAGTGGTATTTGTCAACTAGGATGGTACTGCATGGTGTGAGTAGACCAGTACTGGGGATACCCTTCCTACTGTCCCACAGAGCTGTTGCTATCCCAGTTAGCCACCCCCATTCCCTTGCATGCTTGATCAATACCATAGATATGCTGTTAGAAAATTCCACTCCTTTCATTTATTTTGTTATGGAGACTGGCTTACCTTGTGCCTGAGACTGTTATGAGGATTGTGCTTGAGGGATGACTATGTCGGATGCATGCAATACACTGACTATACATGGTAAGGTATAGGTGGTGTGATATTTGGCACCCATTTAACTGTGTGTGTGAGTCAGAGAGAGAAAGATCAGTCCCCGGGGCCCTACAGTGTCAGTGTATGTGCTATGCGTTGCCTCTGTGGCCCTTCCTCATTTTGTTCCTGCTGCAGCTGTTTCTGCAGGATCATATTGTGTAGCATGGCACATACTATGAACATGTGTGCACATGTGGCTGGAGAGTACTGCAAGGCTCCACCAGATATGTCAATGCAGCGGAACCATGACTTAAGTATCCCAAACACACACTCTATAATGATTCTGATTTGTGCGTGTGCCTCATTATGGTGTTCTTGTGTGGGTGTGCATGCATTTCTGATGGGTGTCATCAGCAATGGCTCCAGCACATAGTCAGCATCCCCCACCAGCTGGCCATATGGGATGTCCCCAATGGCAAATGCCCAGTACAGCTGTGATGAATGCCAGATATATGAGTCATGATAGCTTCCAGGGCTGCCAGAATACACGTTCATGATAATTCCCTGGGAATTGCACACAACCTAGCAGTTGATGGAGGGAAAGCCCTTGTGGTTTATGTAGACCCTAATCCATTCACCAGGTGGTGTTTTGATGTGCATGTGCATGCAGTCTATGGCATGCAGTACCTCTGGGTAGTCTGCTACACGGTGGTAGAGATGCATATTGCTGGTCCTCTCCTCGCGTATGCTAACTGGAGAAGAGCACGAATCCAAACAAACTTTTTCAGACTCAGTCTGGGAGTGCTTATTCAGGAAACATATAACAACATAATAAAACAATGAAGGTAAAATATTAGAACAAAATTTATATCAATGTAAAATACTTGTAGAGTGATATTCAAACTATATGTAGGAGAAATACATTTGAAAAGTTTCAGTTTACAATATCAAGCATACTAAGATTGAGAAAACATGCACTATATGAAGAACATTTTTATTTTCACGTATTTTTATCAGTACTTTCATTAGGAAGTTTTAGTTACATTAAGGTGGAGTAAAAAATAGTAAAAAAAATCAACAAAGGTTATAGGGTTGTATTAGAACCACAAAAGGAAGGCAGGGTCTTCAAGCCAAAAAGTTTGTTCTCTTTTCACACAGTCTAGCACCTCGGCTGTTAAGCCTTCATGGAGTACAAATACACTGCAACGTCCCTCACCCCATATAAAATTAAACCAAATATTTCCAGTTAAGTTCTGTGCTTAAATCCTTGGGAACCAAGGTATCAAATTTCAAAGTAAAAAGGGCTTCTTTATACAATTTTTCTTTTACTGCTACCATATCTAAAAAATAGACCCCACTTGTTCTAAAACACAACCTTGCTCAGTTTAAAATTACTTGCATACCTAAAGGACTATCACAGTTAACTTTTTAATGTCCCTTATATGTTCTTGAAAACGCACTTTAAACTTTCGTTTACTTTTACCTACATAAACTTGTTACATGGACATTTCAAAATTTACACAATTCCTTCTGTGTTGCAAGTATAACATCCATTTGGAAAAAAATTACAGAATTAATAGTAGGAAAGTTCTTTACAACATGAAAACAAATAGAACATTTCCCACACCTAAAAGTGCCATATCTTAAAATAAGCTATCCATGTATTCTTACATCAGGAATTTGAAATTTACTGTGCACTATTATATCAGAAAATACACATAATGAGGGACTTCTGTTTATTGAGTTGATAAATTTTGACAAAAGAAGAGGTAGGGGAGATGCAGGAAATAATAGTGCCAGCCACACTGATAAGATGATTTATTTTGTGACTACAATGTACTAAGTCAACAGATTGTGCAAATGTTACATTACTATTAGCCTATGTTGTTCAAAGATGGTATTTTGGAACAATGTTTAGCAAATAAACTTTTGGTTTCTTATAAAAGGGGCCATAGTATTTCTGATATATTAGTGCACAGTAATTTTTTTGTGGTTCCATTACATTTCGTTTGGACTTGCAGTGGCTATAGGGTTATATTATCTTGAAAAGACAGAAAAAAACTATGGTCATTGCAAGTGAGTTAAGTATGCGGGGTATAAATGATAAAATATCTGGTGGAAAAGACCTAAGGTTGTATTGTGAATGCCATGTTACAATTTTGGATGGTATTCATAGTTGCTTGTGCATCCGCGGTGGTGGTGCTGCGGTAGCGTTGTCGCCTCACAGTAAGACGCTGTCCGATTTGATTCTCAGCTAGAGCGTCTTCTGCATGGAGACATGCGTGAATGGGTGTACCTTCCTTGAAGGCTGTGCATCAGGGCTGGTAACTTGGCATGTAAAAATCAACTACCAATCATTAGCGGACCGGAGTTCCGCTGTGGCGACCCCTAACCGGGAAAAGCCGAAAGACACAACAACAACATTCATAGTTGCTTGTGCAAATGTGATAGGGGTATTCCTGATGCTTACGAGTGAGTGTAGCAAAGGCACGATTCCTACAGGCCATTTACACTAATGCACAAGGCCTTAAAAATAATGAGATGCAAATGAGAAATGCTAAAAAGAGTTGTATGGTAATGAGGCAGTTTTGCAATTCATAGTCTAACATACCTGCAGTATCCACATATGTTCCAAAAGTGATTCTTCACCTTTAATATTGGAGGTGCAATCCTTGAACTCGATTGTCCCAATATGCAAAAGCACTTCCCTGACACACAAATGAAATTTTCCCCCCAGCCACCCCTTCATTAGTTTGTATTAATTATGCACAAGCACTAAACTGGCACAATAAACTATTTTGCCCAGCGATCAGTTCAGCAGTCTAACCATGTATACAGAAATAAGGAATTTGTGTGTCATGGAAGTATTTCCCCAAGCGACCCATTGAGGAGTATGCTGAGATATGCACAAGCACTGAAATAAATTATTTCCCTAAGTCACCCCCTCAGTGAAATGTCTAGGTATGCACAAACAGCAAAATAAAACATTCACCCACGCAACCTCATCAGTAACATGTCAAGGTATGCACAAGTACCAAAATAAAACATTCACCTAAGCAACCCCTTAAGTAACGTGGCCAGGTATGCAACTTCTGCTGCTTACTGGCATAAGTTCATGGCTATTTACATGCTTAGTATCAAATGAGCTCATTATACATTAATGTCTAGAATCAATCTCATGCATATACGTGTAAAGCCCCTTAACAGTGTAGTAGCTGTCCCTGTATTGTCTATGCATTAAGTATGTTACACTTTTGCAATAGGGGGCGTGTTTACAGCACTCCTTCGCATCTTCATTTGCATGTTGACAATCTGGGATTTGTGTGTCCTCATAGTGCCACTCTTTGCAGATCACCGCTACAAAAATGTGAAGTCCCAGACTGTGGATATCATCCTTTGTTTTTAAAAAAGGGAAATTAATGCAATTTAAAACTTTATAAAGAATGAAGCCCAGGAAAAGGTATATTCTCTGCTGGAGAGGAAGCTATTTTTTTGTTAAAACCACACTGATATTTGTAATGATAAGCAAGTGTAATGAACTAAAATATTTTAATAGAAGTTATATGTAGGGAAGACAAGCTACAAAGGAGGAGGTGTAATCATGCTGTGTAGTAGTACTCTTTTTGCAATAGCAACTCTTCATTTTGGAGTCAATAAATGTCAAATTTTTGAGGCACAGAAACTTGTTAATTTTTGCTTTTACCATTTCAATGTGAAGTTTGATCAAGCCTTATTCCTAGATACCGATATAGCTAAAGTGATCTTGAGAGTTTTGGAAACAATGAACTGGAATTCTTAATTTTTTTGGGAGGGGGAGTTCTTAAGAATGAGATGTACCTGATTACGTCAACTGTTAAAGTGGGCCAGGTCTTGTTCAAGAATTTTCATTAATTCTTGCAGTAGAGGTATCTGATGTATAAATAACCATGTCATTGACATACAGGATTTGCATAAGGCTTGGGGAGGTCTGTAGGAAATATATTAAAAAATACTGCAAAAAAAGGAAGAGGAAAATGATCATTGGGAACCACTTTTATTAGTGAGGTTTGGGCTAAGATTGCAAGCTTTGGTGAGATCTGACAGCTATGGCTTTGTGTGTCCTAATGGGTCTACTTCGGGACACTGAAATACCAGAAGACCAACTTACAAAATCTCGAGATGAGACAGCCAATAACTTCAGAAAACCAACATCGCAGAACACTGACTTCCTACTTCAGGTAAGTAACCACTTGGCCAAAAAAGAAAAACAGAATTAAAACCGAAGCAAATGAACCCTCCCAATGTGGGGTGCTTCACCCCCATACCCCCTATGTGGGGGGCTGTGCCCCCCACACCCTCCCTAACTAAATATACCAGCTATGAGGTTGCACTACAGCAGGGGTAAGGGGCAAGATTCAACATGGTGGCCAAGTGGTTACTTATCTGGTGTTGGAAGTCAGTGTTCTGAAATGTCAGTTTTCTGAGGTTGTCAGCTTTCTCATCTCAGGATTTTGATAGTCAGTCGTCTGGTATTTCAGTCTTCCGAAGTAGACCCAACTTAACTTATGTTTTCATTGGGATATGGTGTAATCTAAACCATTCCCAATCAGAAGAAAGTTTAGATGGTTTCAGTGAGACCAAATCTCATCTCTAATGCCATGTAATGCTTTCAGATTTAGGTGTTATCTAGTTTGCTTTAAGAAAGATGGAGATGAATAGAAATTATGTTTTGAAAATGTAAGAGAATGGATGTTAGACCTGTGAGAGCAGATTCTTGAGCTTGGAAGTCAAGAAGTTAAAATAGTTTATTTATTTATTTATTTATTTATTTATTTATTTATTTGGTTTAGCCTAACAATTTTCTTTTGTGTTTTTGGGGTGGAATAAGACACTTCTTAGTGGAACTGTCTGAGAAGAGGTTGAAGCAAAAGAAAATAGGATAGTTGTCACTTAACAGAGAAGGAATGGGGCAGAGATTATTACTTATAACCTGGTCCAGAAGGAAGGGTTTACCTTTTTTTTTTTTTTCAAATATAATTTTTATTGGTTTTTGCAAGTTTCATAAAAAGAACTAAGATTATAAGCAAAAAAGCATAATACATTATATACAAATAACAGTCTTTGGGTTTTATCTTTTATTTATTTTATTTATTTTACATTTGTTTATTGGGAAGGTCCAACTGTTTTTTTCCCCCATTTTTGCACAGGCCCAGGGAGAAAAGCTCCAAAGACAATTTTAACAAGGGAATAACATTGTAAATTTTTAGTTTACATAATTAGCAAAACTAATATATTTCGAAGATAGTATAACACACAAGTTCTCAAGAAATATGCAGTAGATCATAGAGCTGTCATTACACTTAGTCTGCTAACAAATAACTGGAATATAGGGTAATAAGTTATATAAGCAGAGAGGTAGAGGATGAGGAGGATGAAGGTGAGGTATAACATTATACAATAAATCATGGACATAACATTATACATGGTGAGCTAAAGATAACTGGTAGATAGGTCTGAGTGAGGCAGAATAAGCAGAGTAGAATAAAGAGTGTCTAAAAGAGGTAGATAGGCAGTGTAGAACAGAGGAAATTAGAGAGAGATTATGATGAGTAATAGTGAGAGGGTATATTAGCTTATTGGGAAAGGGAAGTATAAGGTATATGAGTCTATAGTTATGGGAATGAGAAGGAGAGCTGGACAGATAGGAGGAAGGAGTGATAATAAACAGATGATGGATTCTAAATGAATTCTTCATAGATAAAAAGTCACTAGTTGAAGGATGTTGATTATAGGAGTGTGAGATGGAATGGAATATCAGAAGACTGAAGACTTAACCAGGTCCTTAGCAAGGGCAGAGCCAATGGTTAATTATGGGGTTCTTAAGGAGTTTTTTGAAGTGAGTATGATTAGTAGTGCAGATAATGGACTGAGGGTTTTGGAATATAGGGAGTTGCCTGCATTATTGTTAGCTCTGGAGATTTGTAGTAGAGTTTCATTTGAGGAATGGAGAACATGAGAGTTGTTATAGGGTTGGATCAGCTGATGGAGAGCTGGAGATTTTTCTGGGCGGTGTAGCAGTCTGTGGGCAGTGAAAATCTGAGTGTAAGTTAGGTAGTGGGGTAGTTCTAGCCAATTAAGATCTTTTAAAGCAAGATGATGGTGGGACCTATGAGAGGAGCTGTTTGCAAATTTTTCTGTTTTATAGTATCATGCATCAAGTTTTGCTAGCTCTGTCTTATTTAGGTTGGTGAAAATTGGGGAGGCATATAAAAGAGTAGAGAGCAATGGTGTTCTGGCAATAGTTTGTCTTGTGTTGTTAGTTAGGAAAGGTTTGATTTTTGTAACGTGAGCCAAGTTTCATATGCGTCTTTTTGGTTGAGTTAGGTGAATGTCAAATTTCATTTTGTTGTGTATGATGACCCCTAGTAGGTTAGCTTGTGACATGGTAGCTATTGTGGTGTTGTTGGAGGAATATACTTGGAACAATGAGGAGGAGTTAAGGGGTTTGTGAGGGGAAAAGTACATACGTTTTGTTTTACTTGGGTTAAGTAATAGTTAAGAGTCATAACCAAGATTTGACAGCAGTGAAGGACTGCTATGTAGTTGTTTTGAGATCTTGTATTGTGGGAGTGGCACAGATTAATGTGGGGTCCTCAGCTTACTGAATAATGGAGGTGAGATCTATAGCAGTATGAAGTTTATTTGTGAAAATATTGACATGTAGAATACCCAAGAATTGAGCCCTGTGGTACCCCCATGGTAAATGGTAAGAGGAGTGACAGATCTTGCTGCCATATAACAGCCTGCTGATGACTGGTTAGGTAGCTGTGAAACCAGGTAAGTGATGAATAGCTTAGTTTGAATGAGGAGAGTTCTGTAAATAGTTTATGGTGGGATACAGTATTAAAAGCTTTTGAGAGTTCTAAGAAGATAGAGGAAACCAGTTTGTCCTCATTCCTAAACTGATCTACTGTGTTTTTAAAGCTTAGGACAGCCATAGTGGTGCTGTGATTTGGGTGAAAGCCATGTTGTGTATTGGATAGTAGGTCATTAGAAAGCACCTAATTTAAGGATTGGATTGGACTAGCTACTGCAAACCAAGGTTTACTGGAGCAGTAATTAATTGTTTAAGAAGAGTTTCATTTCTTAGAAGGGGCTGATAAGCTAATGCAAATAGAGTTTTTTTTCATCTGCTGGAGATGATAACATAATATAGTTTTAGTTATAGTCATTTTTTGGTAAGCAAGCTAAGAGCTGCAAAATAAAAATTGGACAGAAGTGGAAAGAAAATCTTAATCTTTTAGCAAATGTAGATTACATGGGTGAGTGAGTGTGGATGGCAGTCTGTCTGTCTGCTGTCTGTGTTTTTAGTAGCACAAAGAGACCTTAATAGACCAGAAAAAAGCTGTAGATTGGGAGTAGTATTTTTATTTTGAAGAAGAACCTGGCAGAGGGAAATAGAAGTGGTAGTGAATCAAAGATTTTAGTGGAGGATGGGAATAAATGTAAAAAATAAAGTTGGGTGGGAATTTTTGGAAAAGGGATTGAATGGAGGCTTAAGTGGCAGAAGAAAAAGTAAAACATAAATTAGAACAAAGGGCTCATAGTACTGTTTGGAAATAATGTTCCTAGGAAGAAAGTGATGGTAGAGAAGTTAAAGCTGTGGTGCACAGAGACTATTAGGGTGCTCATATGTAAGTGAAACTGCTTAACAAGTCAAGACATTAAAGCAGAAAAACAGTAGAAGCCTATGAAAAACAAAACTTAAATAGAAGCGTAAATGGAATAGAATTGAATTTAAAATTGTAAAGTTCCTAAAAGTGAATATTGTACACGTATCTTGGTTACATACCTCTCAGTCCCTTAGTGCTAGAAATCTGGACAAAGCCTGACAAAATGTTGGGACAAAGGCCCCAAAATAGGGACAGATTTTAAATGTTGCTCTTACAAACTTAGAAAGTTGCTAGAGTAACAGGGTTTGCATTAAAATGCATTTTCTGAAGGGTTTGATGTCTTAAACACAAATGTGTGTCATTATTTAGTGACTTTAGTCCTCAGATCATCCTGGTGATGTGCCAGAAAATTATAAATTATATGAGGAGCAGACCAAAAATATGAGATAAAAATCTGGACATTCTGCAAAAATCTGGACAGTTAAGAGGTATGGTTGGTTAATAAGAATAAATATACAATTCATATTCTATATTTCTTATTTTATTTATATTTTTAACCAGAATAAAGTACAAATCTAAATAGATCATTTTCCGGACAGCCCGGCACAGAAACATGTAGAAAAGTCATACAAGGGCAGTGTAAGATACTCACATTAACAAATTTAGTTGAAATAGTAACACAAAGTAAATGTATTACAAAAACATGTTAAAGTTACAAAGTTAACAACGAGATCTCCAAAGACCATTAAAATCTCCATTGCTTTGGCAGTGTAAACAAAAAAGATGATTACTGCTGCAGTAGCCTAAACTGTATGGGTTATATCCTGCATATGATATAATAGCAGGCCAACTTCCAAAGCTTCAGGGCACCTTCCATGCACCCAAACCTTTAGTCAGCTTGAGCTTAGCTAACTAAATAACATGTTTGGGCATCAAACTCTTCAGAACTTTTATGCCAACAGAGAGGAAAGCTGAGACCTGAGATGATACTGTTAGGGAAAAAAATATCCATACCCTGGCATAATAAATTCACCAAAAACAATGGGGGTGGAGGGAGGGAATGGTGATCATTTGAACATCTACAGTTATGATGAGTTTGCCTAGACAAATATACTTCAAACTCATAACTGCTGCAGTAGCCAAAGCTATATGAGTAGATTACCATAGCTTAGAACAACCGGGAGGTAGAAGAAGGGTCCACAAGCCTCTAGAATATGTTACTAGCAAAGTTAAACCTAGACCTAGAGAAGAAATCCAGTTTATAACACTTTGTAAAAGTATGTACAGAAGACCAAACTGCTGTTTCAAGTCCACCCCTTTCCAAAAAGCTATAGAGGAAGACATGCCCTTGATGTTATGTATCTTGAACCGCCCTAGAATAGTTTTGTTGTGGTGGCAATAACAAAAAGTAATAGTCTGAGACAACTACTTCTAAATAGTCTGCTCTGACACACGTTGGCCCTTCTTACACTCACAAGAATTTTTTCAGCTTGGAAGTTCTGAAGGATTCTCTTCTGTCAAGATAGCACTAGAGTTGAATCTGGACATCCAAGATATGAAGTATCCTTTCTCCCTTCATTTTTCAGTTCAGGGAAGAACACAGGAAGATGGATAGTTTGGCTTAAAGTAAACTTGGCTAACATTTTAGACAGAAAAGAAGGATTAGTTCTCAAAGTAACCCAGTCTATGTGAAAAATGAGATAAGGTTGATCCACCATAAGAGTTTGCAAGTCAAATACTTTACTTGCAGAGATCAGAGCAACCAGTAAAACCATTTTCCATGTTAAGAACTTCAAGTCAGCTGGATGAGCTGGTTCAAATGGAACAACTGTTAGCTTTTCTAAAGTAAAATTAAGATTCCAAGGAGGAGCCACTGGCTTTCTTAGAGATTTTGTATGCAAAACCCCTTTCAAAAGCATTCTGACATGAGAATGCCTTGAAAGAGGGAGGATTCATGGGCAGATATGCAGAAATGGGCGACAAATGAACCTTAATAAAGGAGTAAGACAGGCCATAGAGAATGCAACTCATGCAAATATTGTAAAACTAGAGCAACACTAGCCCTGAATGGGTGCTGGTTATACTGTTGGCACCAGCTAGAAATTGTTTTCATTTGCTAATACATGACTTTCTAGTAGGAGGCCTTCTTGCCTCTTTTAGTACCTGTTACATATCCTCACTGAACAGGCAGTCAGACCCTTTCATAAAGGCAGTCATTTGAAGTTGTTTGATGTTTGGATGTATCAAACATCTGTGTTCTTCTGTTAGTAGATCCAGGTTGTGTGGAAGCTTGTGGTAATTGCCCCTGGCCAATTCCAAAAGAAGGGAGAACCACTATTGTATAGGCCAGGAGAGAGTCAACCCAATGATATTAGGAGATTCATTCTGAATCTTCCGAAGTACCCTGGATGTCACGTGGAAAGGGTAGAAAAGCATTCATGAACATTCATGTCCACAGAAAAGAAAAGGCATCTGTCTTTCAGGCCTTCCTATATAGAGCAGAATATTGCCTGCTGATTGTTGAGAGAGGAGGAAGAAAGATCTACTTGACAAACTCCCCACGGATGGATCAAATCTTGGCAGACCCCCGATCTAGCTTTCATTCATGAAAGTTTGTCTTTGTCCTGCTCAGCTTGTCCTCTATACAATTTTGCTCTGACAGAATGTGCAAGGCCTGTAGAGTGAGATGGTGCAGTAAAGATGACAAATCTGCATAGTGGGTAAGACCTGGCTCCCAGCTGCTTATTTATGTACCACATCACTGTGATATTGTGTGAAACAACTTGAAGAGATCCTGGAGACCAGATAATTCAGACAGTTGACTGTCTTGATAAAAACAAGCATCTCTTTTGTTTTTATATGCTTGTGTCTGTCTTTGCTGTCCCATATACCTTGTAGTTTTATCCTCCTTGACATTGCTTCCAAAACAAAGTCTGAGGATTTTTCCATCAAGTGATTTCTCTTTTGACAAATCCCAGACCTGGAGCCTGAAACGACAAAGGGTATTGGTGACGAGACCAAAGAGACTTTGGATATCATTGTATCTTTCTCATGTAGAGTCTTTCCATGAGTATCAGAAGCCATGAGACCTATAATCCTGGTTTATTCTCTCACAGTGACCAAAGTCTAAGTAGAAAACCCCATGAATAGATCTAAATATAGATATATTTTTTTCCTGTAGAAGAAAATTTAATTGTACGTAGGTGTCTAGCAGATACCCAGGGAATACAATGCTGTGTGATGGAGTCATAAAAGACTGTTGAATGCTTTCTTAGAATCCTAGCCTATATAGGCAATCTCTTATAGTAAACAATTCCTGACACTTTGAGAATGACTCTGCAAAGATATGCAATTTATCTAAATATGAAAAAATGTGGATACCTTGTAGCCTGCAATGGGCTAAACAGGAACTAGACACTTTGAGAATATTCCTGGAGCAGTGGATAGCCTAAAGGGTAAGACGGAAAATTGATAATGTTATCCAGACACATAAAACCTTAAGAAATGCCCGAAGACTGGAAGAATAGGAATGAAATATTCAGCATCTTTTAAATCTAACTTTATTAAAAAACTCAAATGATGAAGAAGGGATCACGGGCTGTAAAATTACATTATTTTGAACTTGTGTGGTATCACAACTGGTTTAGAAAAGAAAGGCCCAAAACTGGTGTCCAGGAATTTTATTTCTTTCTTTGGCACCAAAAACATTCTTGAATAAAGATCTTTTCCAAACTGGGATGGAGGAACTGTTTCTATTATCCTCTGAGATAACTTGTGCTATAGGACTGAACAGAACAGAGGGGTTTGGTCTGGTGGGTGTGGAATAACTCCCTGAGAGGGAGGAATTTGTTCCTACTGTCATCTGTAACTCTGTTGAATCACTCTCAGAACCCATTTGTCTGAAACAATCTGTTGCCAAGGACAGGGAAATTGAGATTCAGACTTTCTGGAAGGGATAAGGGACTGACAGGTTTGAAGGGGGAACAAGGTCCAGTATATAGGCATTATGCTTTATTTGACTGTCTTTTACTCTGGAGAGGTCCTGCTTTCTTTTGGAACCTCCTTGACATTCCCCCGGATTCATGAATCCTCCATGTAAGACTTAATAAGTCTTACTCAGAGGCTGCAGTTGAACGGTATGACATCAGCGTGCCATGAATATTCATGAGGGCAGGCTGACTCAACCGTAAGTCTTACATGGACCGGGTAGGAAAGCAGGGGGCGTGTCCAACTGCCGAGCAGTCTAAATGTCCATGCCCCTGCAAGGTTTGGAAAAGTAAAATGAAAGTACACAAGAGCGAGTCCACTCAAATGTCCTTGCACCCAACACCACACTCCCTGACATTGTAAACCCTCATCACAGTTATAAAAAGTAAAAAATTAATTTTATTTTTTTAAATTCCCGAAATAGCTGCCCGTATTTGCGCGTTTGTGCGCAGGTGTGCCCATTGCTTAGCTGTAGTTAGCAATTCCGACATGGAAGAGCATAAGAAAGAATGTTTATGCAAATTATACCAAATAGCAATGGCGTAACAGTAGAGCATTCCCACAAAGAAGAGGTATTCACGGTTCGAGTCCGACCTATCCCCTTCTTATTTATGTTTTAAATCAGTACATGGAATAATACCTGACAAATATGATTAAAATATCAGTAAAAAGCAGTGAAATGGCCAATGTATCAGTGAACAAAATATATATTTTTAAAGGATCTTGATATATAATTGCTTGCTGTTAAGCAGCTCTTTACCCAGCGCAATAGAGGTGCCCATAGTTTAATAGCACTTTACCCAGTGCAGTAGAGGTGCTTAAAGTATAAGAGTGCTTTACCCAGCGCAATAGAGGTGCCCATAGTTTAATAGTGCTTTAACCAGCGCAATGTGTTTGCGCTGATGTGCGCACCGTACCAACCAGGGCACCGTAGGGCACCGTGGAGCAACGTAGAGCAAAGTTGCTTAAATGCAGCCACACCCCCTAGCCTGTCTGGTCAGTATGAAAATAAAATGAATGACAAGGTTCCAACCCAGGACACTGTACATCATAATCAAAGTACAGAACCACTAAGCCATGACAACGTGGGATAAACAGCCACTGTTAACATACATATACTTAGTAATGGTAGATTAACCATTACTAAGCAGGTCTGCAGTCAGCTGAGAATTTTCAAAAATGGCCAATCACAAAAAAGTGCGGGAAATGCAGCATATTTAAGCCCCATAGGCGGGAATACTCACCATAACTGATTGTAGCTCACATCTGCAGTTAGAATGGCTGGTGCTAGAGAGGGTACATGCTTCCGAGCGCAACATTGGGGCATCGAGGAGTCGAAATACATGGTTTGGCTCCTTGTCCACCATCATGAGTCAAGACTCCTGCAGGGCCAGTTCCAAGGGATGAAGTACAAGGCAGAGGCTTGGAACCAGTTAGCTCATGACCTCACCAGTGTCACAGGCGTTCCTCGGACTGGTGAGCAGGTCCATCACCACCATGCAGACCTGAAGAGAAGGAAACCTAATGCTTCTTTTGGAGGTAATTATTTAAAAAGTCTATTGAATTTAGAAAGTAGATTTATCTTAAAATATGGAACATTAAAACCTCGAGGGCTAAACTTAGAAGTTAATTTAAATGTTTAATTAAAATTCTAAGTTAATTTTGATAGGTATTTATTGTCATAGAGTTAGTAGAAACAGTATTAATTGTGTATTGTCTCTTTAAATCTGGATGTTGTCTTAATTAATCATTTTCAATGATATGTAATTATGTTTAATTGGCAGTATTAGTATATATACTGCATTTGGAAGTTTGTATGTTATTCCTTTGAAGGCTGTTGGGGCCGAGGTACCGGAATAAATTTTATCCTGCATTCCTGTTTTGCTTGGTTTGTCAAATAACTTGTGCATTGCTGTTGGTCTTTATTTCTTTTGGTAAAGCTGGAATTGCATTTGGACTTGTGATGGCGAATATTGAAAATGAAGGAATTTTATTTGCCAGCTTGGCTAGAGAGAGGGATATCAAGCTGGCACAATTTGATCCTTGGACAACATTCGGTAATTATGGTCATGATAAGAAATTTGAAGATTTAAAAAGACTGAGAATAAGGGAGACATCATTATTCTATGATATTTGTTTGTTAGAAAAATATGTCGAACTGTCTATCACACCTAGAGGTTTAAGGATAGACAAATTACCTGCATATAAATTTGCTGAAGATGAGGCTGAATTTTTAACTGAGTGGCAAGCAGCGTCTCACCAATGTACTTTAACTTGGTTACAGATTTTGATTAAGCGTAACCGTAGGAGCCTTGGACTGCTCCAAACTAAGATAGCTGAGAGTGAAGCTATGTTATCAGCTTCAGAAACACATGCGCGTACTTCCTCTTTTGTTTTGGCTATGAAAGATGTCAACCTAGCTGTTACAAAGGCCGAGGGTGATGTAATAGCTAGGAAAAAGAAGAAGCTGAATAGAGACATCACTGATTTCAAGAATAATAGCATCTATTCTTGGCAACGCCAGTGCCAACGTAAGAAAAGTGCTAATGGTGCGTCGAGGTAGATTGTCAGAGGGAGGTTCACGTGGTGGGGCGTGACTCCTCTGTATCGCCATCAGATACCGCAGGTGGAAGCAAGAAGAGCGTCTCCTTGACGAGTGGATTTGGTGGATGAAAATGGTTTGGTAGCAGCAGAAGAAGAACAAGGAAGATGGAACTTTCGGCAGGGCGCGAAAAGTAAATTTCGACATAAGGGTCGAAACAAAAGGTACTGAGTCTAATGTTCAAGCGAATGCTTTAACACATGTTACTTGTTCGTTTACTGGTACTGGTATTGGGCGCACTGCTGATTGTTTGGCGAATGTAACTATTAGTGGTGCTTCTACTCTACATGGTGAGAGCATTTTGTTTGATAACACTTATTATTTATCAGCCATGTCTATGAACAGTACTTTGATCCATGAAAATATTGAAGGCGGGTCCAGCATTTTGAACTTAAGTGATTTTGTTCTCAAGCCTGAAATGATTACGGTGCTAAATTTGGGCAGCAAGTTCGTTCCAACGAAAGTTCCTGCTCTTTGTGACATTCTTTTAGATATTAAACGTTTTTGCAGGAAATTGCATTTAAAAGTTTTTTTTGAGAAAAAAAGCATTTCAAATGATGTTAATGATGTGGTTACAACAACTGCTGTAAATAATTCTTTAGCATTCATTGATAATACAGTAAGTAATCTTTCTATTAGTACTGGTGATGAAGATGATTGGGAAGATTTGTCTATTCTTTTTGATCCATTGTTGGATATTTCTGTACATGAGGTTATGGGAGAAAATATCTTGAACAATTCCAGTCATGGAGACACTAGTTTATTGGAAAGAGATGATGGGGCGGGTTCAGTGGTTATTAACTCAGGGAGATTCTTTACAGGATATGGTAAATTTACTTTACCTGAGCTTCCTAGTCGCAGCAATTTTTATCCACCCAAAAACTCAGCAGTTTTGAGGACATTTGAGAATGTCCTATGCAAAAAGGTGGAAATGGAGTATGCCAATTTCATGAAGAAATATTTTTCATTCAATCTAAATAAATTGGAATGGAATGCTTTAAAGGAAATGAAAGAGGCTGCCAAAGAATATGCTTTTTGCATTGCAGACAAAGGGGGCAAATGGGTAATTTTGAATAAGTGCCATTACCTAAAAATGAGTTATGATTTACTTTGCAATGATGAAGTATATGTTGAGCTGCCTAGCAATCCCATCATTGAATACAATGCTTTGTTGCTAGAGATTTTAGAGAGAGGTGAAAGACTTGGATTTTTGAATAATAATGATGTGAAACGTCTTTTTGTGGCCAATCCTAGAGATCCTAATTTTTACACCATACCTAAAATACATAAGAATGTGTCGGATCCCCCAGGCCGACCCATTGTGTCTAGTTGTGGTGGTTATTTAGAATTTGTGGGGATTTTTTTGGATAGTGTGTTAAAGAAACATTTAAAATATGTTGTGTCCCATATTGTGAACACAAATCAATATTGTGAAATAATCAGAAATTTCGTATGGAATTCTGATTTTTATTGGGCTACAGTAGACGTCAAATCATTATACACTAACATTAGTAATAAATTGGGTTTGGAGGCCATAATGAAAATTTTAGGTGAAGGTCCACGCACATCATTTATAATTTGTCTATTAGAATTTGCTCTCAATCACAATTATTTCACATTTGATAATAAGTTTTTTCTTCAGGTAGATGGCACTGCAATGGGAGCAAGTTTTGCTCCATCTTACGCTATTTTGTTCATGTCAATATTTGAAAATAATTTTTTGTATTCCATGACATTCTTTAAAAATAATGTTATCTCTTATTTTAGATTTATAGACGACCTCATTTTTATTTGTAGAGGGGATGTCTTGGAGTTTGACAAGTTTATGGTAGATTTGCATAAAAATAAATTTGGTTTAGAATTTACTTACAGTACTAACAAACAGAAAGTTCAGTTTTTAGATATTCTGCTTTATGTGGATAAACAGGGGCTTGTCCAATTTAAACCATTTAGAAAAGAGGTAGCTGCTAATAATTTTCTTCATGCGTCAAGTGCACATCCTAGGCACTTAATTGAAGCACTCCCTTATGGGGAATTTAAAAGAATGTATGAACATACCTCTGAATCTAAATTTTTGAGTTTGGAATTTGATTTAGTCTGTGAAAGGCTATTAAATAGAGGCTATTTGGAAGCTTTGCTAAAGAAAACTCGAGCAAAGTTTGAGTATGATCAAAAACATCATATTATTAAGACATCTAATATTAACATTATTCAGAGAGATATAAATAAGGAAAATAGGATATTTTTTGTTACTAAATTTTCTTTATTTTCTGATATTTTGTCTGACGTTGTTAATTTTTTGTGGCCTCTAGTTTGTAATAATGAAGATATTGGACATCTCTTTCCAAAACATGTTTCTTTTTCATATGGCAGATATTGTAATCTAAAAGAAATATTGAAATTTAGACAGTTTGGGAATGATAAAAATATGTCATATTCGAACAACAAGTTGGCATGTTTCAATGTGGCAAATGTAAGATATGTAGGAGGGTAAAGAACCTTTCAGGCAGTGCTATAAATGGGGTTAAATACTTTGCTGAACACAAATTTAATTGCTGCTCTTGTGGTGTAGTTTACATCATTGGTTGTGACTGTTTAGTACCAAAATATTATATAGGTCAGACTAAGCGACAACTTAAAAATCGTATATTAGAACATATTGGGGATGTACGTAATGCAAGAATGAGCAGTCCTATATTTGAACATTTTCAAAATACACATAAAGGGTCTGCAGATTCACTATTTTTTAGTGCTTTAGCAAAACCTAATGCTTCTTTTGGAGGTAATTATTTAAAAAGTCTATTGAATTTAGAAAGTAGATTTATCTTAAAATATGGAACATTAAAACCTTGAGGGCTAAACTTAGAAGTTAATTTAAATGTTTAATTAAAATTCTAAGTTAATTTTGATAGGTATTTATTGTCATAGAGTTAGTAGAAACAGTATTAATTGTGTATTGTCTCTTTAAATCTGGATGTTGTCTTAATTAATCATTTTCAATGATATGTAATTATGTTTAATTGGCAGTATTAGTATATATACTGCATTTGGAAGTTTGTATGTTATTCCTTTGAAGGCTGTTGGGGCCGAGGTACCGGAATAAATTTTATCCTGCATTCCTGTTTTGCTTGGTTTGTCAAATAACTTGTGCATTGCTGTTGGTCTTTATTTCTGAAGAGAAGGAAGCAAGACCGCCTGAACCAATGGATACAGGAGGTCTGTGGGATGCAGGATGCCCCACAACTGAGTAGGTAGCCATGGAATGCAGTATGTAGGAATTGATAATTGATTCTGTATAACGGATAGGTATGTCTCAACATCCCTTTATTTACTTTACAGCTGCAGGTGACCGTGCTGGGAATCAGCAAGCCTATGCAGATAGGCTGCGAAGGCTGCACCACCAGGCAGGTTAGTGATTATTCTGCATGTATTGTTATATAAAATAGGGGAGAAAGCATGAAATAAAGTGTTGTAGTCCAATAATACAACCATAAAATGGCCTGAATAAGTCCTCTGCAAGTACTGTCAGATAAAAAAGTCAGAGAACCAGAAAAAGAGTGTAGTAACCCATTAAGAAAGGTAACATATGTCCGGAATAATATCTCTGCAGGTACTGTCATATAAAATAAGTGAGTGAGCCTGAAAAAGAGTGTTCTAACCTATTAATAAAGGTATAATATGTCTTGAATATGTCTTCCATATGCACCGTTATAACAAATAAAGGAGTGAGCCTGTGGAAAAGTGTGTAGTGTCATTAATAAAGGTCTAAAACCCGGAGTGTGTCTGTGTCACTTAGTTTGAAATGTTGTTGTACCCTTGCATTATACAAATAGTACTGTTTTAAAAAGTGCTGGCAACCCAGAGTTGTGCAGTCCCATATAAAGTGGGTGATGTGCTACTAGCAGTGAAGCATATATACAGTCCTCAACAGTCAGTTACTGGCTAGCATGCATAAGTAAATCTGGCACACGAGTAGCATGTTAATTTGTTCCCCAGAAATGTGAGTGTGTGTCAAGAAATGCAGGGTTCTGTACAAATAGAAGTGAAAATGTCATGTGAAAACATCCAGATATGTAGATAAAGAAATATAAATGCAATCAAGGAATATGTAGCAGTAACATTTGCATCTTGGACAGTTAGTATGTCAGATATAGGTCAGGCATATTTTGAACTAGCCAAACCCATTACACAACCTAATGCATGGTGGCAAGTGTAATAATACATGTAGGGGATATACACTTGCAGTCACTAGGAATGTAGTGTAGACTAAAAGTAATTATAAGATATTAATCAAGGCTTTTCTCTACACCCTACTGTATGTGCATAAACCATGCAATTCCACACCTCAACGGGTATGTGTAATCTTAAATATTTGTTGGGACATATGTCCTATTGTTCTATAAATATTTGCATTCACGTGGATGCATGTGCCCTGTTCAAACACCACAATCACGGTGGCCTGTTGCTACCAAACATCCCTGCATGCTGTTGGAATATCCACTGTCATTCAATATATGCATGGGTTTTGCTTGCTGATCAACTGTCGGAACCTTGGTGTGTTGGGTTAATGGGAATATTACTGCATGCTGTTACAACTAATCTGGAATGCTATTGTTTATGTTGTAATTAAACACACCTAATCACAGAACGTATGGGAAGGCCAGTCCCAGCGGACCCACCTGTCCCTCCTCAGCTGGCGAGTGCACCTGGCACCAGCAGGTCCAGTGCCCAGCCCGGGCTCCCCTCCTCCACTGGTCCTGTGCCACCTTCAGGTGGAAGCGCTGCAGGGGATGGGGCTTGCCCCCCCATGCAAGTGTGGGCGGAGAAGGGCCACCTGTCACCCTTTGAAGGGTCTGGGCTGTGGTCCGTAGGGAGATCCAGCGTTCAGTCGCTGATCCCCTACGCCAGCTCGAGGCGGGATTGGTGCATCTCACGGGTGAGTCTGCCTGTCCTAAGCAGCCCCCAGCACAGCCATCCTCGGGGCTCTGAAGGTGCAGTGGTGACTGCCCATGGGTGGGGATCTCAGTTCCACTGTTACCATCTGTGAGCTCATGGGCTTGCAATTTCCAAACATCTGTCCCTGTTAATTGTGTTCACCCACCCCATGTGTCATACACCACCCCTGTATGCGTCTTGTCTGTCTTGTCTGTTTACCTCCCCAACCTACCTCCCCGAACATACCTACTTCCTCTATCTCACTTTCCACTCTCATCTGAAAAAAAAAAAAAGGGCAATCTGTACCCACAAAAAAATTACGCCCCATACATAGCTGCCAATTTCACACACATGTCCACTGGACATGTAAACTGATAATTATAACTGGCAGTACAACATATTTTGTTGTCCGCAACCATCTCCCAGGGGTGGAAGGTTACAAATTTCACTCCAAATTTATTGCATATGCACAGCTGTTGCTGGTAAAGAAATGGGCAGCTATGAACCTTCCCTATACCTGTCCTGCACATCCCGAGCTTGTTTACCTACTGTCTGTCCCTCTTTATGCCCCCCTTTTCACCACTTTCCTATCCCCCCATTTTCTTTTCTTTAAAAGAAATTAGCGCGGGGGTTAGCGGGAGTAAGCACTTTTAAGCGGTAGTAAATGGGTTTAAGTGAGTGTGTGCATGTGTGCACTTAGCTAAGCATCGCTAAGCATCACACAAACCTGCTTACAACTGCTTAAAAGTGGCTTAGTCACTCTATGGAAGGGCCCTTGTTCTGCTCAGCAGCAAAAGTAAAGACCTCTGCTAGTCTTGAACCCCAGACCATTGACACAATAGGCTGCATAAATTACCACTAAGCCACAGCAGATATACAAACAACTTGGTGCTGACATAAATATATCATGCATTACAATGAGGGAATGTAAATGGAAATTAGGAATGGTATAACACAAATCCTGTTCTGTGGGTCTCTACCAGCAGTTGTGGAATTGCATGACATGACTGTGAAAAGAGAACCAGCCATCCAAGCAGGGAATAATGTTACAGTAGCACCTTACAAACACCACACATTATCAGACCAGGATAAATACTGGCAAAGTTGAATAGGGCAGAGGCCAGACACCCCAACTGTGACTGCTTTACAGGGATGTCCCTAATTTGTAAACAAATATTAGCTGTGCCCCACTGAATCACTCTGGAAAGTACTAACTTTAGGCAGACAAGTGTGGAATCATATGTAATGAATAATGTCAATAGGTGAGAGTAGACACTGCTTGCACATCAGAAAAGGTGTAGGTATGCATATACTCTGATTCCCAAGAAAGTCTCAACTGCAATATGTCTGTAATATATTGCAGGTGTATCTAACGTATATGTACCTTTCACTGAGGCCATTCAAATATATACCTGAGAGTATCTGAGGCCTGGCAGAGGCAGAAACACACAGGCATATCAGCATTACTGCTGTTACACACTCTGCAAATAGCTTTGGAAGGAGTTCCACAAGCATGCCCTTATGTAGGAGTATAACACAGAAATATCACAGGATGTAGCCATGTACTTTTAGCAACCAACTGTGACAATGCCAATGTGCCAGTGCTGAAAAGACTGGTGTGGTGCACAGACAAAGTATAATAGGCTAACCTCTAGCTACCATCTGGATATGTCCACAGGTGGGAGCTACGCAGACAAACTACTTGCCTTGATAGACTAAGAGGTACACAGCAACCCTGTATGTTCAGCAAGATAAACCTCACATATTAATAAAAAATGCTCTTTGCAGTTCTCCACCCCTACCCAAAGGTACAACACACCTGTGTATTCAGGTAAAAAACAGGGTGTAGGTAGGCATACTCAGTACTGAAATATGTCCAGATGTGTTGAGCAGCCTGTGCTAATTTCAACACAAACAAACCACAAACTGTTCAGAAGTGAGTAACGTAATAATTACAGTATAGCAGTTCACAAACACTGCAAGTGTCACAGGAATACAGTGCACTGACCACATTTGTATGGCAGTTAAATGTCTAATTCAGAAAGAAAGTACATACTCCTATGTATCCTGTGTTAGCATTTGGAGGGGTGAGTACATGTCTACACTGAGAAGTGTGTACTGGAAGCAGCAACATTCAGGTTTGAGTACAGCATGCATATCACTGGCTACAACCCTAGCTTCAGATAAGTGACATTTACCAACCTTCTGACTGACACAACGGTGTCCAGATCAAACAAGCATGGGCCCCACCTTGGAAAGCTGAAAGGGCTATGCCTACCTAACCTAGCATTTTATAGCAGTGGGCTGCAATTACAATAAGTAATGCAATCACCACACAGCAGGCTGCATGCAATTACTGAATGGTGGGCAGCAATTGGTGCAGAGGCTGTCACATGCACAAGTGCAGATACCTAGAAAAGCAGGCTGTACCTGCTGTCCTCACATGCAATAATATCATTGCAGGTACAGGGAGATAGGGAGCGAGAGCAAGAGAGAGAGAGACACAGACAGAGACACAGACAACAGAGAGAGAAATAGAGACAGAAACAGAAACAGAGGGAGAAAACCCAAAACAAACAACCAAAAAAAAAAAAAAAAAAAAAAAACCTACAAAACTGTAACAGACGGAGCAGGGAAATACAAAGGTAAGGTATGTAACTCATATGTATGTGTTCACATGTAGTAGATGTTCCTGAAGAGTACTCTACACACTGCAAATCATCCATGTGTGGCAGCAGTACATATCTATCTGTATCTGCACATTTGCATAGGGCAAGGGACATACTGCAACTGTTAGTGAAGGGCGGACAGATATCTGTCATTGAAGGTTATTATGTGCATATATCTATGTAGGTCATAGTGTGTGGCATAGAAAACAGCATGCAGTGATGATATATGTCATGTGCTGGTTAAATGCTGTGGGACTGATTTGTCAGATCTGCTGTGTTACAGCCAGTGAGGCCTGCTAAAGCTACATGGGCCAAGGACACCCACATGCATTCTGCACAACACTGTGCAATATAATCACATAACTGTACATCCCACAACTGTCGCATAACTGATATCCCCACCATGAAAGGTGGACCGTACACGTGTCTATATGTACATCTGTCTGTACAGCAATGGATGTGTACATGTATGTGTATAGATATGTATGTATATATATATATATATATATATATATATATATATATATATATATATATATATATATATATATATATACATATATATATATAGAGAGAGAGACATGGGGCCATATGTACTGCAACAGGTGTGTGGTGACCAAGGCATGAACTGCAGACAAGTGTTGATACTGCAGTGTCATTCCTCCTTTCCAAAACACTGTACCCATTAACTGCCACATAGGTAGAGATCTAGCCAACACCGAAGGTGTGATATGGGAAAATGGGACACAGGTGGACAGTAGCCACCTCTTTGATAAAGACAGTGCCACACTAGACCTGTAATCTGTCTGTGTGGTATGTGTCATGACAACAGGTGTGTCATCTAGGGAAATATAGGTCAGTGTTCCCCTCTATTCATCACAATGCCCTGTGTGGTATGTGCCTCACATGACAACTACAGCAGGTGTAAAGGCCACAGACATACCTCACAAAGGGTAATACTGGCCACAAACAGATGCCCTATGCAGACTGACTCACAAAACCACATCTAGACTGTATTGCATACAGGCCACACAGAGGTGACCTCTGCTGGACATACAGAGGTATGTCACACCCATAGCTGGGTGACAACCACCATGGCAACATATCACAATCCCTCCGGGATACACACTCTAGGGCCCTAAACCTCGTCAGCTCACTAAACAGCACATGCTGGAGGGATAGGTTCCTATCTCAGAGATATGCCATACACTGGAATAGACCACATAGCAATAGCAAACAAGGCTCCTCATTAGCAGTTGTCATAAATACCCCTGAAGATTGTTTGGGAGATTGGTAATACACCCCAGGAACCCCCTCTGTGGTTCTGGTTGGCAGGGGCAAGTGAAATCAAAGTACATGTGTGTCAAAGGCCAGGATAGCATATGGCTAGGCTGCTGTAGGCCCTAGTGCCAATAGCATATTACCTACCTATGACACTATGCACTCACACATGTACTCAATGCAATACCTGCTATGTGAGGTTGAATAAGTGTAACGCTGAATGTGTGCAAGGTCTGTAAAGGTGTGATAGGTTAGTGTGAAGTTGTATCTGACATGGTAGTGTCTATCCTAGCTGTGACACCAGCAAAAGATGTGTATTGTACTGTTAGGCAGACATAGTAGTATGGCATATGATGTTAGGTAGTTCCTTGTTGACAACCGTGGTGTCTCATTGTAGGCTAAAGCAATACATGTATGCTTAGTGAGTGGTACTGCTGGTGAATCCAACTCCCATATGAACTGTAGTACTACCTGAAGCTGTAGGCCTAAACAGCACAGTATGGTGTGTGTTCACATTGCTTGGAAACACTGTCTTGTGTGTTTCCTGTAGTCTGAACAGAGGACAAAACTCAGGCATAAGGGTTTGTAAGTAGTGGCACACAGTACTGTATGGTACACAGGTAATGCTCATCTGTGTTGGCATACAGTGGTGCATTGTATGTTTGTCTGATGTGTGTGTAATTATGCCTGTACCATGGCTGCAATCATATGTGTGTTACAGGGTATACGTGTGTATCCAGCAACATATATACTCTGTTACAGCAGTATGCCACCTATAGTAACAACTGTACACATATGTTAGGCAGGGCTATGGCATCAATGACTAGGGTGGTTGACTGGTACTACTGTAACTGTACTTTACATTCATTGCAATGGATGACATCTCTGTTCATGCATTGGCGTGATATATACCCCTGTGTCGAGGTTGTGCATTGTGTCACAAACAGTGTGCCGGGTACTGTTGTATAGTGGTGTGATATATAGAGTGTGCCAGCACTGTTAGTCAGTTGTGGCCTGAGAACTAATAAGTGGTATTGAACGTGTGTAACCTCTGACAGACAAATGGATGGTATATATGTCAGTAAAGTGATATCTTTGGTTAAAGGTTTAAAGTGTGCCACAGGACTCGCTCACACATATTGTTCATATCTTTTTTTCAGCCAGATGGCCCACCAATGC
Source organism: Protopterus annectens (assembly GCF_019279795.1). NCBI lineage: Eukaryota > Metazoa > Chordata > Ceratodontiformes > Protopteridae > Protopterus > Protopterus annectens. The sequence goes on along the minus strand of NC_056728.1, from coordinate 109,399,979 downwards.
AATCCGTCATACACAGCAGCGGAGGAAGATGAGAGTGTGCAAAGTCTGGTACAGCAGTACACAATGCTGTTTTCCCGAAGCAGCCATCACCAGCAGGAGCAGACTGCACTGTGGCAGGATCTTGTTCGTCGGGTAAATGACATAGGCATGCATAACCGGACATATGAGCAGGTACACCATCACTGCAGTGATTTAATTAGACATGTCCGGCAGCATGCGTCTGATATCCAAAGACAACAGCTTGCCACAGGTGGTGGGGTGGCCATTTATCCCCCCCTCACCAGAGTGGAGGAGCTGCTCCTAAGCATGGTGGCTCCTGGACAACAGCAGCAACAACCTGTGACATGTGTTGTCATGGAGGCCGGAGCAACCCAGCATGTTCACATGGAGTGAGCAGGTAACATGCCCTATCTGTAGACTACAGTTAACTGTATTGTTATATTATGCCTACGTAAGATGTGTACTGTGTGTTTAGCAGTTGTGCTGCCTAGTGTTGTGCAATACTGATATTTGGAATATTATCTCTACACCTGTGACTGTTGACTGTTGTTCTACTGTTGTTTAGCATACCCACTGTAGCAATGCCACAGTTGTGGCAACTGACGAACTCTCTCATATTCTCGTAGGTCCCTCTGGTGTGACAGCAGGGCAGACGATCCATGCTGGTGAGTGTGGTATAACTGCAATGTTGGTAATGAAATGTGCATGTCATAGGTGAGGTGTAGGCCATGTACACGTAACACACCTACGCATAATGCATGCCATGCATGTTTGCTGTAAGACGTTGCACAGCTCAGTAATGTCAGTAGCTGCCTCAATGACATGCAATACACAGAGCATCAGACACAGTTGTGGCAACACCGTACTGCACATTGGATAGGCATAGTTGCTACAGCTGCACACAACATAACACGTTTATCATACGAAGTACACAAAAACATGCTACATATGGCATTACCACACACCTGCTGTAAGGTCACACTTCAGTATCCCACATGTCATCCACACACACATGATGTACCTCAGGGGTAGAGGCCTATCATGGGGCTGTGCAACACTCTTCACCACATAACACAGTCGTGTTAGGCAATGCTCCCTATTGGGCACCTCACACACCCATGTACAAAGTGGCTGTGTAATTGTGAATGTAGCCACGGCACTGCAGTTCAAGTAGAGCATGCTAGGTGGTGGTCTGTCACACATTAGTAGCCATGAGTGACCACAATATGCATGATGATGATGGCACATGGTACTACACCCTATCCAGTTATAGTGACCACAGTACTACACATAGCAGTCATTGCTTTGCACCTCAATGTTATGTGTGTGCAAACATATGCACCTATACACAATATGCATAGCATGTTGTGTGTGTGCTTACATATGCCAGTATACACAATATGCACAGCATTCGCCATCTGTACAAAGTGTCACATATATGTCCTAGAATGCTATTGGGTGTATAGGTCACATGACACACATTGGGTATGTGTGATGCTTAATGTTGCAGTCGTGTAGCATGCCATGTCATGGCTGGCACCGACATATCTGCAATATGTCCCACACTCACCATAACCACTGTACAAGTGCCATGTTGAGCATTGGGATTCCTTCATGTCTACATGCACCACTCATCCCGTGTGTGTACATAGCATGCATGTGCTACACCTGTGCCCACTATTATCTGCTATGGACACAGACACTGTAATCACACATGGCAATCTATGTGTCACACAGATAACACATGCAGCCATGGTATGTATACCTGTGAGTGATGGTGCACAGGACATTGCAGAGCTGATAATACATGCACAGCAATGTTGTGTCCATGTACACATTGTATTCCAGGGTGTAGCCAATCACTGAACAACTACACACATGCATCAAAGCCATGTATAATGTCATTAAATAGGGCCATCTACACTTGCACTGCATGGTCTTGAGTAACACATATTCTGCATGCTGACACGTGTGAGGTGACTGTTTGCCTTGTGATACTGTCGCCCACCTTCACCCACTATTGAGTATGTGTTGGATTGCTGATGTGTGTGTGTGTGTGTGTGTGTGTGTGTGTGTGTGTGTGTGTGTGTGTATGTGCTGTAGTGAGGAGTGTATTTGTGTGCATGTGTGCATGTGTCCATGTGTTCATGTGTGCATGTGTGCATGTGTGCTAACATCATGTACAGATTGTAAAGTGTGTTTCCTGTCTTCCTCTCCCAGGTGCTGAGTTTGGGGTGGCTGAAAGCAGCAGGGAACCTGAAGTCATTGCCACTAATAGTTGAGATGATGAGACGTATTCTGGCACTGGAAGGTTTGACAGGGTCTGTCGTTGGTCCACCAATCGACAGTACACAGCGATTAACCCCATCTATGAGCACACTCATACTGCCGATACATCCCTCATCACCAATGGCCTTAGCCGAGGGACAGCATACAGTTGGCATTGACCAGGAGAGTGTGGTACCCATAGCACTTGCATTCCCTCACAGCAGCCATAGCCAGATTTCTGAAACAGTACCACATAGGCGGATGTCCAGGGGTTCTCGGGGGAGCACCACTGGTCATATTTTCCCTGGCAGACGTGCCCCCAGAGGTATTACAACCTCCAGTATGTTCCGGGCTGTAATGCAGGCACAGGCACGTATGGAACAGTACACCAGACAGGGACTAAGGGCACAGAGGGCCCATTACATCGCTATCAATGACAGCATCTGTGATCTTGCCGGTGCCATCCAGAATTACACTGAGGTCATTGATAGATGTTGGGGGAGACATTAGATGCCCTCCACAATGTGTCTTCCATGAGCCAGGACTGTGTGGGACAGGTGAGGCGTTGACACGGATGCATGCCAGCAACAGCAACAGCTGGCAGTCATCGCAGATGGCACACAGATCACAGCTGCTCCCATAGTGGCAGTATCAGCCCCAGCAATGCTGGGGCTGGCCTGTCTATTGACCATCCTAGTAGACCACGTGCATGTGGCTCTGGCCAGTCCCATCAGGGACATGGGTCCAGTCATCATACCTCTGCCTCTGATGATAGTACTCAGCCAGGGTTGGTACCCGATACTGCCTGTAGCACCCCTGCCAGGCACAGGTACTGTGTCCATGCCCAGAGACAGTGATCTGTACAACCTAGCAGGTACAATCTGTGGCTGTCTCACAACCTCCCGTATATGGCAGCCACATGGTGGAGCTGTGTGCATGCAGACACACACACATTAACCAAACAACTAGGGCTCACACATACACACACACATTACATCAACATTGGCCCATGCTGTACTGTTGTCCTTCACACACACACACACACACACACACACACACACACACACACACACACACACACACACACACACACACACACATGTCGATTGGATGGGTCAATGTCGGGCTCTGGCAAACCAACAACACACCCTGTGCATATGATGACACCTGTGCCACCTCCTGTCATCTGTAACATCGATGCAGGAACAGGCTAATATGGTTCTGATGCACAGGGTGACATTATAGTAGTGTAGCAATATTAGCAAGTTGTCAACAGGAAAGTGTAATGATATCCTTGTAGGTATATCTGAAAGGCATTATGCATCACAGCTCTGATTGTCAATGTAGCATTGTTTACACCAGTGTTAGGTCTGAGTTTGTATTGCCCACCCATGTGCCACTTGGCTGAAATGTACAGTGTTGCCAGCATGTGTTAGTGAGTGAACAGTATGTGTGTGGTGTGTGCATTACAGATTAGCAGGTGTACATCTGTGAACATGGTGGCTGCGCACTGTCTGCATGTATGTGCATAGTGCACACACGGGACATGTGACATACCCTGTTGTACACATTGGTGACATCTCATAGTATCTTTCGATGGCTAGTATGCATTCTACTACAGATATGTACTAACATGGGTACACATGTGTGTATGACATGGGTTGACACTATGCTGTGGGTGATACTGTTAATACCTGTCAATGATTTGCAGTCTGGTAGTATACACAACCTCAACAGCATGACTATAACCAATCATTAGATGATGTCCTGACAAATGACACACAGTTGTAGGGAACTCAGTAACAGTTGGATCTTTCCGGTACTATACTATAACAGTAACCAGTGGTATTGACCACCACCCGCTCCTGGGACCACACCTGTTTGGCATATAGCCCTCTTAGGTACATGCAAACACACTAGGGATATGTCCATCCACATCTGGAAATGCATGCATTGGCCTACAATGCATTCCCTGGATGGGATGCATATCCTACACAAGGGTATCATACAGACAGATACCTGTTGTCCAATACATGCTGTATAGCAGTAAGCCAACTATGGCATAGTCATCCACATTTACTATACATACTATCCCGACAGTACCACATAGGTGGTAGCCCTCAACATGTATGTTGGGTACCAATGTGTACATACAGCCACGTGTAATGTCATCTGTCCCTTGGTATCTACATATCCATATGTATTGTGGAGTCCCTCAGTGTGTCACATAAGACATTAAGGGTCTGAATGCATATCCACAGGGCTGTTGTACACCTATAATGACTGTCCATTATTGCCAGTCATTGTTGTGTATGGACATGTCTGACATATACCCAAGGCATGCACCCTCACTCACAGTACTCTATAGTAACTGTCATGGGTGTGTGTGGCACAGATGACCTTGGACACAGATCACTACAGTGGCCGGGCTTGTCACATACATACATATGTGACCTATGATCTGAGAAGCAGCAGCACAATCTGTCAAAGGAAATAAATGTATTCATGTAGTATGCAGGCTTCACACCTATGTACTGACTGAGGTCACATGTACACATATTTATTTGCCACACAGATACCTGATGTGTGCAATGCACATACTGTTTTAATCATGATATGTCATACCATAGTAAAAGCAAAACCCACACTGCATTGACCAACTGTGTCACATACACTCGGCAATTGCAAGATTCAAACCCCTACCTAAATATGTTATGATACTAGAGAGATACACATTAACACGGCACACTATATGCTTTGGTGGGTGGTTTCTCTTCTCCTGCTATATTTGTAGGATGCTGACATCATCCGACTTTCCAAAGAGGAATGTACCTCTTTTAATGTGTTTTCCCAGTCTCCAAAAAGGACACTCCTTCAAACCCCTACCTAACTATGTTATGATACTAGAGAGATACACATTAACATGGTGCGCTATATGCTTTACTGGGTGGTTTATGTTCTCCTGCTATATTTGTAGGATGCTGACATCATCAGACTTTCCAAAGAGGAATGTACCTCTTTTAATGTGTTTTCCCAGTCTCTGAAAAGGGCACTCCTTCAAACCCCTACCTAACTATGTTATGATACTAGAGAGATACACATTAACATGGCACGCTATATGCTTTATTGGGTGGTTTCTGTTCTCCTGCTATATTTGTAGGATGCTGACATCATCAGACTTTCCAAAGAGGAATGTACCTCTTTTAATGTGTTTTCCCAGTCTCCAAAAATGGCACTCCTTTCATAGGAAATCATACACATACCCCCACACACACACCCATGCATACACTGTTAGCATTTGCAGGATTCAAACCCCTACCTAATTAGGTTATGATACTAGAGAAATACACATTAACACGGCACGTTATATGCTTTACTGGGTGGCTTATGTTCTCCTGCTATATTTGTAGGATGCTGACATCATCAGACTTTCCAAAGAGGAATGTACCTCTTCAGTCTCCAAAAAGGGAACTCCTCTCATAGGAAATCACTCACCCCCCTACACACACACACCATCAGCAGGATTCAAACCCCTACCCAACTATGTTATGATACTAGAAAAATACACATTAACACGGCGCGCTATATGCTTTAGCGGGTGGTTTCTGTTCTCCTGCTATATTTGGAGGATGCTGACATCATCAGACTTTCCAAAGAGCAATGTACCTCTTTTAATGTGTTTTCCCAGTCTCCAAAAAGGGCACTCCTCTCATAGGAAATCACACACTGTCAGCATTTGCAAGAGTCAAACCCCTCCCTAACTATGTTATGATACTAAAGACATACACATTAACATGGTGCGCTATATGCTTTAACACGATGCAGTATATGCTTTACTGGGTGGTTTCCATTCTCCTGCTATATTTGTAGGATGCTGACATCAGCAGACTGGACATGGTAATGTGTGTACACTTTGTTTTATGCAATCCCAGGAATGAGCCATGTGGGTCAGCAGGTGTCAACAGCTTGAACAGGACCCCATAATTCTTACCTTTTGTGATCTATCTGTGGACACATTGACATTCCTTCATATGTCAACACATATTTATGCACAGATTGTTGGTTTTGTGGATACGACATGTGTCAGGGATGTTGATAAAGGGCTATTCAAAGTCTATGTGGGACATGTGTAGCTCTGTTCTGTGATGTATGTCCTGGGTGTCTACCTTGCAAACAGTCTAGCATGTTTGGGAACCATGATCTGCACATGAAAATACCACAGTTGGTAGGGTTGTGTGTTTGTCATCTTCCAATAGCTCTGTTTATGACTTCAACCATGATGGACTCCATGGCCTTGCAGATCAGACTTCATAGGCTTACTGGACTATACTTCCCATGGTGTGCTGTGCACCAACACTTGTGGGGAGTGCCATATGTTGCTGTAACACATTCAACAGTTCCAGATCCTGTGGAGAGGGTGAGGCTCAACAGACTGTTCAGGTGCAGGGTCTGTTTGTTCTGTAGTTCATGCATGACACATATTGGGAAACAATGTAATCCAATTGCTGCCATGCGTTTGGCTTTGGTGGGAGCTGTTCAGCCATTCTACATGTGATATCTCCTGGTATGATGACTGGGACTATCATCAGTGGGAGGTGGGTATGTCTGTATGGGCCTGTCTGACAGGATGTTGGCATTGTCAGTCAGGTACAGTTGGCCCTGACTCAGGACATATATGAGTGTACATTGCTATTTATGACATAGCTGAAGGAGGTGTCATGATTCAGTCTGGAATCCTTCTCAGCTACTCTTTACAAAACACCAACAAACCTGAGCACTAATCCCTGTTATACTCTTTTACACACTTAACACCCTACTGATCCTTTGTGATCAGGCTACAGAGTATGTCACCATAATATCCTGGCATGTCCAGGGGTCGGTTTCGTGTGTTCTCTCCAGTCCAGCTAGTGAATACTGTGGTTTTGACACAATGTCACATCTGCCTCATGTACACAGACAACCCTCTCCTCCTCCCTACAAACTCAGATATATGTGAAAGATGCAACAATATTGACATACAGGAGGCTGAGCTCTCTCAACCCATGACTGGCATAGTCTATCAGGTGGTGAAGGTAACCACACACACCACATATCAGTCTCACATAAACCTATAGCGACAGCAATCAAACCACATTATCACACATAAACATACTCGGAGGCTCTACATAAACTCTGCCTAAGCAGCAGAGACCTCCAAAGCAGACACACAAACAACTGCTACCCCACTACAATACCCACATATCACATAGTTCACAATGTCAGTGTGCCACACAGTCACTTCCCTTCGGGCTAAACAACACACCTAATACACTTGTAATAGGTGACACATTGTCAGACACACTGACGTCCCACTCACCAGGTCAAATAAGGGAATAGTCGCTTTGAGCTGTCTCTCCAGTGCCGGGATCTGCAACATAACACATACTCTGATCACTCCAAAGCAAGTACAGGACTGGCTCCATCATTGTCCATGCTGGTGCATACACCCTCAGACGTTCCTCCCTGGACCACATGACATGATACATAGAGGAACTCTCTGATCATGTAGCCCAGGCCAGTATGACCCTGACCTTGTCTAGCATCTTACACTCACCAAGTATGATGTCACAGTATACCAACAAACTGATCATGTTTAACAGTTGGCTAACATATTGGTGTCATTCACAGGGGATACAGTGTCTGTCAGCCTGGGATGACATGCTCGACATGCCATGTAGCTTCCCTATGGACAGCTTGCACCTGTCACCTTTGGACTTTCGAATATTGGCTAAGGCACTTGCTACCACCATACTGCCTTTTTTAAGCAGGGCTCAAAAGACAAACCCACCTCCATAGACATTACAGAGTACATGACACTGAGGGTAATGCTGCTCAATACCAGATGCGTTACCCTCAAATTGCGAACACTCAGGAATCTCCACAGTATGAACAACAGCAATATCTGTGCACTAACGGACACCTGGTTCAGGCTCCCAAATGCACAGCAGCACTATCAGGTTATATTTCATACCGTGCTTTCTGACCACAAGACTTGGAATGGCCAACACAAATAGGGGGAGTATCCATATACATCACAGATACACATACCTCCAGGTTGGTAGCACTGCACAAAGCATCACAGACCATACATATGCACCTAACATTGTGCAAATCTGCCTTTTGGTTTGTTGCCTGCTACAGACCACCCTCCCAAACTCAGGAACCACACTCGGCTTTCCTGGGAACACTGGACAATATGAAGGTCTCCCCAAACACCATTATATTGGGTGACTTCAAATACCCACACATTGACTGGGGATAGTACTCAGGCCCCAACACCCTCGCCCAACAGTTGCTACTATTTGTAAACTCATATGCTATGGCACAACCGGTCATCACACTCACAAGAGGGGACAACATATTGGACATGATCATCACCAACATGGGGACTCTATGTTCCACACCTGAGATATACCCCTCATTGGTAAGGTCAGAACATACATTTATCTCACTGGACATCCATATCCCATCCCCACACCCATCCTGGGTAATCTTGGTGAACTTCTCAAAAGCAAACGTCACACTTCTCCAAACCAAGGTGGTACCCTTCAGAGACCCTGGGACAGTGGTAAGTATGGCTCAGACTGCTGAATCCTTTACATACACATTCTATGGACACCTAGTGGACTGCATGGATCGTGCTATCCCAAATAACAACTGGACTCACTCCTCCAATGGCAGGGGACCTGTCTGGTAGACCCCAGCCAGTAATAAGCTATACAACAAAAGGAGGATGCTACTACATGATAGAGCACAATCCCAGACAGGGAAGGCATCTGTGATCTGTACTAGCAGACAGCTACAATCACTCATGTATTTATGTCAGGCCCGCTTCTAACGGACAATTGCACCAGACCTGTAGGACACTCACAAGGCTTCTTCAGTTAATTCAGGTACCTGGGTGGACACTCACTGATATGCTGTGAGTTACTGCATACTGACTAAACATACCCTGAACCCACAGACATTGCCAACATCCTGGCAAACAGGTACAGTGCAGATGTCTCCCCCTCCATCCCCCCTAAGTAGCTACTGTCCATCCCAACAGAGTGTAACCTCCCTGACATCACAAATAAACAGGTGAGTGCTGCCCTCCCCACAGCGGACAACACAGCATCAATGGGACCAGATGGTGTCCTGGCCTGCGTCTTACATGGGCTTCATGACAGACGTAACCCTCACATTACGCAACTGTTCATTATCAGAGTTACTGCAGGATATGTACCCACAGAATGGTGTACAGCGATAGTGGTCCCGCTCCACAGAGTTGCTGCCACAACGGACCACAGACAATATCGGCCTATAAGGCTAATTAGCCTGTTCTGCAAAGCTATGGAGCGTATTGTAATGAGACTCATGCACATAGACATTGGGAACCTACAGACACTGGGTCCTACACATTTCAGCATTGTTGTGGGCAGATCTTGCCCCTTGGACCTGTTCATATTCTTTAAACAGTTACCAGGTCCATCGGTGTAGGGACGGTTGTCCACACAGCTTGCCTGGACCTTGCACAACCCTTTGACACAATACCCCACTTGGCCATTATGTATAGGCTCACCGGCGTCAATATCAACACATATCTCACACGATGGATTGCTACCTGGATCAGGGATAGCACCCACATGCTCAGTATTGCAGGTGCCATGTCTGACTATACACCAGTTACACATGGCATCACACAAGGCTCAGTCCTGGGACCTCTCTTGTTCAGTATATATTTGTGTGACGTACAGGCTAACACAGGAGGAATATGGCTGACCATGTTCGCAGATGACTGCTAACTGGGTGCCATAATCAACTCTCCCGCTGGCACATGCATACTCAAATGGGGTCTCACAGAGATAGGATGACTGGTGCCTGAGCCATGGCTTACAGCTAAATGCCATTAGTTGCATAGTCATCCCCTTTGGGAATAACACCATGCCCACACATTACCACATAGGTAGTAATCCATTACATATGGTAGTAGTTGTTAGGGGTTTGGGGACATGACTTGTTTGTACTCTCACCTTTGACAATCACATTGCCAAAGTGGTTAGACAGAACTTCTATATAGCCCACCTTATCCCATATGGTTTCACATGTTGACCAAGTGAGGTCATTGTGCCCATATACTCATCACGACCATGCTTGGTTACAATGCCACATTTGGGATGTACATTACCCAACACCTGCAGCAACTGTAATGGCCACAAATGTTCCTCAACAAGCAGATGTAGGGACTCACACAGATGCCCTGCACAGTTCAGATACAGTAACTCCAGCTCTACTCAGTCGCTTACCACCTACTCGGATGTGTTGTGTGCCTGTAGTTTATGGAAATATCCGACCCAGATTTAATGGACATGCTCCACCTCAGGATATCCAACTCCCTTGGAGCTACACACTCCAGGGACATATACCTCAGCACAGATGTTAATAGGACATGCTGGAGGGACAGATTCTTATCCCAGAGGCTCCACTCACTCCGGATTGTAATCCCAGTTTTGCATGGGCAGAGCCACCCACTGACTACCTACAGGAGACATCTTGACAAGTGGATGGGTGATCGTATGTTTACCCATGGGATATCTTCTGAATCCCTGCTAGACAGAGGCACAATACACTAAACATAAATGAGCTATCTTGTGTGACCTACTATTCACAGGCACAGTGTTCTACTTTGACAGGGTTGCAAAAGCCAAACACACTCTGGCTAGGCTCGTACATGCCCTAGGGCGGATAGGCTAGTATCAACCTCTGAGCCTATGATAATGTTCAGGATGCACAATCTTTATTGCTGATACGGTATGCAGGTTTTATTGTCTTTGCTTTCCCACTTTCTATGAACAACTTAGGTGTCTGCAGAATATATTTGATTATGACAGGGTTCCACTATATTATATATGTGTCTGTTGTCATATAACTGTGTGCACAGGGCAGATTGCTGGATAGTGAGAGGTTCCTGGGTTAACACATGCAACTGCCTGATATGTGTGGCCCACTGCTGTACTCCAACATGGCCTAAGTGCATGGGCATGCCAAGTTCAGACTGTCAGTGTTCTATTGCCTGACATTTGTCTCATTTATTCAAGTGTGTGAGCATGCCCAGTGTGACCTTTCAGTATGTTGCTGTCTGAGGTCCACTACATTTGTTGATGTATGTGTACATGTCCAGTATTAACATTTCTACTGTGTGTGTCGAAAGTCAGGTTTTATTCTTACTGTGGGACTCACTTTTATGTCATAACTCGACAGGGATTATGCTGTGCCTGCAGGGTTTCCATGGAATACTTTGCATAGACTTATCAATATTTCTTCATACAGGCTGACCAATGCAATACTGTCATGGTTTAGTGGTTCAGTACTATGACTATAGTGCACAGAATCTTGGGTTCGAGGCCCATCACTGCATTATAATTTCATACTGAGCAGACCAGACTGCTTAAGGGCCAGTAGAGCAAATATGAGCATGTTGGCTTTTGTTCAGCTATGCCCTACTTAGGTTCATAGGTTCATACTAGGTTATCTGCCCTAAGGCATTTACAAGCCTAGCCAGAGTGTGTTTGGCTTTCGCCACCCTCTGAACAGATTTTACTTTGCCCTTTTTAAGGTTAGTTTACTGTGCCTCTGTCTAGTAGTGATACCAAAGTAATCCCCGGGGTAAACCTACGATCTCCCATCCACTCGTCAAGATTCCTCTTGAAGAGAGTCAGTGAGGGGCTCTGCCTAACAAGGACTGGGATTCTATTCCAGAGCAAAGGGAGCCTCTGGGTTATGAATCTGTCCCTCCAGCATGTCCAATTTAGTCCTGTGCTCAGGTTCAAGTCCCTCGAGCGCGTACCTCTAAGGGATTTGGATTTTCTGAGGTGGAGCATGCTCATTAATTCTGGGTTGGACATGGCTTTATACAACAGGCATAGATCGTCTCTAAGTAGGTGGTATGCAACTGAGTAAAGCTGCAGTTTCTTTAACCGAGCAGCATATGGCATCTGTTTGATTCCCTTGATCCTCTTTGTGAGGTACTTTTGGGGTCTTTCTAGTTGCTGCAGGTGTTGGGTAAGGTACTTCCCAAATGGGGCACTGTATTCAATTATGGGCCTGATGAGGGATGAATAAAGGGGCACAATGACCTCCCTCAATCTAGATGTGAGTCCTTTCATGATAAGGTGGGCTATATAGAAAGTCTTTCTAACCACTTTGGCAATGTGGTTGTCAAAGGGGAAATTACTGTCAACTTGGGTCCCCAGGTCCCTAATTACTTCTTCCGTACTTAATGGATTCCTGCCTATGTGGTAATTTGTGGGCACTTTGTTTTTGCCAAAAGGTATGACTATACACTTTTTAGCGTTTAGCTTTAGGCCATGGCTCTGGCACCAGTTATCTGTCTCTATGAGACCCATTTGGAGGATGCTTGTGTCAGCTGGAGAGTCAATTATGGTGCCCAGTTTGCAGTCATCTGCAAACTTGGTCAGCCACAGTCCTCCCATGTTAGCCTGAACCTCCGAAAAATATATGCCGAACAAGAGAGGTCCCAGGACTGAGCCTTGTGGGATGCCACTTGTAACTGGTTTAGAGTCTGACATGGCTCCAGCAATTCTGACTATGTGGGTTCTGTCCTTGAGCCAGTTTGCAACCCATCTTATAACATAGGGGTTTATATTTAAGCTGGACAGCTTATCTATGATGCTCGAGTGGGGTATTGTGTCGAAGGCTTTTGCAAGGTCCAGGTAGGCTGTGTGGACTACCTTCCCTTCATCAATGGCCTTGGTGACTGTTTCAAAGAAATCGACCAGGTTTAAGAGGCAGGATCTGCCCTTAACAAAGCCGAATTGTGTAGGATCCAGTGTCTGTAGGTCTGCAATGTCTTTGTTTATGAGCTCCATGATGATCCTCTCCATAGCTTTGCAGACCAGGCTAGTCAGGCTTATGGGGCGATAGTTTCCAGGGTCTGTAGAGGCACCACGTTTGTGGAATGGGACCACTGTTGCTGTATGCCATTCTTTGGGTACATATCCTGTAGTAAGGCTGAGATTGAACAGCAGCTTTATGTGGGGTGTTAGCTCTTCTTGGAGTTCATGTAGGACGCAGCCCGGGATACCGTCTGGTCCCATTGATGCTGTGTTTTTTGCTTTGGAGAGGGCGACTCTCACCTGAGCATCTGAGAGGTCAGGGAGGCAGCACTCTGCTGGGATAGATATTTGCTCTTTAGGGGGGAAGGGGGGGAGAAGTTTGCACTGAACCTGTCTGCCAGGATGTTGGCAATGTCTGTGGGTTCAGTGTATTTTTTGTCATTTTGGACCAACTCTGAGCATATCTGGGAGTTACCACCCAGGTTCCTAACATAACTAAAGAAGGCCTTGTGATTATCTTTAGTGTCCTGTACAATTTTTCTCTCGAAGCTGGCCTTGGATGATTTTATGAGGTATCGTAGTTTTTTGCTAGTAGTGATCAGAGATGCGTTCCCTTTTAGGGATTTTGCTGTATCATGTAGCAGCATCCTCTTTCTGTTGTAGAGCTTATTTATGGCTGCAGTCCACCAGGCAGGATGCCTGCCTTTGGGTGATTGGGTCTTGGTTTTGTTTGGGATAGCATGATCCATGCATTCCTGAAGGTGTCCATAGAATGCGTTTATAAAGGATTCTGCAGTTTGAGCCATAGTTTCCACTGGCCTGGGGGCCTTGAAGGATTCCACCTCGGTTTTGAGAAGTGTGACATTAGCTTTTGAGAATTTTTTCACTGTGGTTTTCGGGGCTGTGGGTGGGATCGGGATGTGGATATCCAGTGAGATTGATTTATGGTCCGATCTTGTCAATGAGGGGAATATCTCTGGTATGGAGCATACAGTCCCCATGTTGGTGATGACCAGGTCCAGTATGTTATCCCCTCTTGTGGGGGTGGTGACTAGTTGTTCCATAGCATTTGAGTTTATAAATTCTAGGAACATTTGGGCTAGGGTGTTGGGGCTTGAGTAATGCTCCCAGTCAATGTTTGGGTAGTTGAAGTCACCCAATATAATGGTGTTTGGAGAGACCTTCATATACTTAGACCCAGCTTGTCCAACATTGCTCAGTATTAACCAACATTGCTGGACGTTGCCCAATATTACTCAACATTGACCACAGTTGTGCTAGTTGGTGTGTGCGATTTTCTTTACATATACTACATGGTGGTAAATGCTGTTTAGCACTGCTTTATATTGCTTAACACATGGCAATCATGCCTCAGGTGGAGCTGCAGGGCTGGCTATGTCGGATGCATATACTACACTCCCTATACATGTTTGGAAGCAGGTGGTGTCAACTTAGGCATCCCTTTTACTATATGCGGGAGTCAGAGAGAGGTATCATTTCCAGAGTTCCTACTGAGCCAGTGTATGTGCTATACATTGCCTCTTTGCCAAGGCCAAAGCATACTGGGCACTCCTCCTTCTGCCTACTGGGGCAGGTTCAGGTTGTTCCTCCGAGTCATGCTCTGCCTGTGATGGCCTTGGCAATGGTGGGGGGCTGTTTGGCTCAGGCCTACGCTGGTCCTGCTGCAGCTGTTTTCGCAAGATCATATTATGTAGCATAGCACATACCGTGACAATTTGGGTACATGTAGTTGGTGAGTACTGCAAGGCTCCACCAGATGTGTCCAGGCACCGGACCCATGACTTGAGCAGCCCAAACACACGCTCGATTACATTTCGTGTTTGTGCCTGTGCCTCATTATGGCATTCCTGTTCAGGTGTGTGTGCGTTTCTGATGGGTGCCATCAGCCACGGCTCCAGTGCATAGCCAGCATCCCCCACTAGGTGACCATGTGGGATGTCCCCACTGGCAAATGTCTAGTACAGCTGCATCAGATGCCAGATATGGGAATCATGGTAGCTTCCAGGGCAGCCAGCACACACTTTCAGTATTATGCCCTGGGCATCACACACGACCTGGCAGTTGATGGAAGGGACGCCCTTGCGGTTGAAGTAGACCCTACCCCACTCACCGGCTGGTGCTTTGATGCTTATGTGTGTGCAGTCTATTGCACCCACTACCTCAGGGTATTCTGCCATTTGCTGGAAGAGACGCATATTACTGGCCAATTCCTCACGGGAATTGGGGAAATATACATGATCACCAACATGTGCTGACATGGCATCCAGGAACTGGTGCAGTACCCTGGATGCCGATGCCTGTGATATCCCCATCATATCACCAGTTGGTCTCTGGAAGGTACCTGTTGCTAATATTCTTAGGCCAGCACATACCTTGGTTTCCACTGGAATAGGTTCCCCTCTGTTGGTTCTATGCATGAGGCGTGGCCTGCCCAGCTCAACAATTTGCTGCAAGAGGTCTCTGTCCACTCTATAGCACTCCACTATCTCTAGCTCATGTAGCCCTTGGTAGGTTACCCTGGGCCTGTGCACTCTTCTCCATCTCCTCACTGTGGGTTGTCCAGCAGCATTCGCATTATCACCACCCTCAACATGTTGCATATGTCGCCTTATAACAGCAATGGCAGCCCCTAACATTTTTTTGTCTCAGTAAAGCTTTTTCAGTTTCTACTTCTATTAGCTTACTGTAGTGTTGCAGTGTCTCTTGAGAGAAACATAATGGACTGTTGTTTGCAGAGTTTTAAGTGCTGGGCTGGGCTGGGCTAGTGTACTGCCTGTATAATTGCCTGATTCTGATTGTTTTCACCTGCTAGCTCTGCTAGTACTCCCTGGTAACTTCCTACTATTTGGTGTGCTTCCTTTTCCTTTTCTGTTTCCTCAGGGGGCAGCGCCGCACACACAAGCGCAAACACGTGCACAGCAGCTAACACATGCGCACACATGCTTACTCGGACTAAAACTTGCTTATTCTTGTTGAAACGCGTGCACACCAGCGCAAATGCGATTACAACTGTTTACACAGCTTTACATATGCTTACTCTGGCTTACACACGCGCACACATGCTAACACGCGCGCACACTGTCTTACTCGGGTTTACTGGCGCGCACATGCATGCATGCACGCTCAGCAAGAAACTTTGGTGTTATCCACGGCATACACCTTCAATTTCTTTACTTTACCTAGCCTACCTGTTGACACACCTCTTTCACTGATATGTAAATGTCATCTGACACATGCCACTCTGCTCCAATGAGCTTCACTTCTTTCATACATGCCCCCTCATGATGTCACCTATCTTCTACTCTGTTACTCCCCTTATCCTACTCCTACACTCCACTGACTGTGCTCATTTGCTATGTAAACTTGCGATTCACTATCCTAACCCTCATTTGCATAGGATTGCCTACTAATGCTTGGTTACATCTCTTAGACTGAGCTTCCCCCCTTAGCAACCTCTACTCGGTGGCCATGTTGTCTTCAGCCTGCCATTCACTTGTATTGTAAATTCATATCAGCAATAAAATCCAAATTTGTGGATCTTAATTATTGATTTTCTGGTTTTTAGGGCGCAGCGCGTTTGCACGGCACTGCGTTATGCTTAAACCCCGGAGATCAGGATGAAAAAAAAAAGTTATTTTATTTTTATTTTGCATCACTTCCCATTGCCAATGGCCGTATTTTTGACCATTGGCATGCTTCCTCCTGTAAATGCATCCTTTTTTTGGAGCTGTCACAGCTCCGTTTTGCTATTTGCGGAACCGTACTCAGTTGTCAACTGAGTACATTTCTGCAAATTACACTACTCCTACTCAGACAGGTTCGGGTTTCCTGGATCACAAAATTACCTCATTTGCATAGCTTCCGCCTGCAATTGAGGTAATTTGCATATCCAAGCCCTGTCCGTGTAGGACTAGTTTTGAGAGCTCTGTTGCACGCCCCCTACCGGCTGTTCCTGGATCGCTCTTAGACTCTTGCAAGCCTTCGTGAATCCGGCCCATTGTTTTTTTTAACTGTCTGTTTACAAGCATTCTGCACAGACTGTTTATTTTGTTTCTTGGTAAGACTGGATGAGGGAGTAAAGAATCCCTTGGAAAATTTAGAGGAGAAAGACTGAAAAGTCTGAGATATTCCTTGTATCAGCTTAACTCTCTTATCACATTTTTGATAACTTTTGTTGCAAAGGATCCAAAAAATAAATCTCCATCTAAATGAGAATTTAAAATCTCATTTTTACATCTTCCGGGAGGTCCTGAAAATGTAGCCAGGTAAACCTCCTCAATACAGTAGTAGTGGTAACAACCTTTGCTGTAGTATCTGTAGAGTCATAAACACACTTTAAACAATGAGTAATGTCCTCAGAAATGTAAGAAACTATACTACACAAAACAGGTTTTTATTCACAAGATGGAACTGCAGATAAAACATTCTTGATTCTTTCAGTTAGTCATAATAAACTTTAACTTATGAGCATAGCAACTCAGAATTCTAAACATTAAAGGTGCTGAAGCATACACTGTTTTCCTAAACTTATCAATTGTTTTGCCATCCTTGTCAGAAGGAGAAGGATTAGAATTTGCAAGATGCTTGGCAGCAGCAGGATTAACTAAAGCTATAGGTGCTGAGCAGGTCAGAGATGAACGTATCACATATGAAAGACTGAGGACATTTATACATTCTATCTGCTTTCTTAGGCGCAGCACGCTAGCTGTCAGCAAGACCATGGGCTATGACAAACACATCCTCCATTGTTGACAGCACTTGGGGGAATGGGATAAGGTACTGCAAAATTCTAGTTGTAACAGCTCATGATATTTTCTCTGGGACTTAGAAATCTGTGTTCTGCCATTGAAAACACTGGCATATTCTGGAAATAGTCTCAGAGAAAAAGAATCCCACACAGGGTGATTCAGATACCATGCTCTCCTCTGAGTCCATGCACAACCCTTTTCTCATTTTTACATTTGGGGTTGTGGTGTCATTTTACCAGTGACAATCATCAAGGTTCACACTGCCAGGTGACTAGCCCTGCCACATCTTTTCTTCCATATCAAACACTCGGACCAACAGTCACACCTATGTCTAATTTGGAGTGTCTAATCTATCTACTGCATGTCTTTGGAATGTGGAAAGAAGCAAAAAAAAAAAAAAACACAATCCACAACAGCACAAAGAATGAGACTTCCAACCAAAAAGTTTTCTTGTAAAACCAGCTTTAATCCTTAAAAATATAAGCGCTTTTGTTTTTGTATACCAAAAACTTCTTCAGATAAATTTAAATATCCAAACAGAACTGTTTAAATCTCCCTCCATGAAGTCAGAAACACACATACAATCCATTACATCAGCCAGAAAGCTAAAGTCAGAAATTTAAGGGCATATACACACCATAACAAAGGGAAAATATACAAATACAAATAGTATTTGTTGCACTTGTACTAAAATAGAATCGAAAAAATTATAAATAAATAAAGAAAAAATATTGCAGTCATTCTGTTAGTAATGTTCCAAAGATTTAAGTTTTAAAACTGGAGCTATACTAATCATATCTTTCAAACCCGGGTGCCTGTAGGCTTCCAGTCTGATCTGCCAAATAAGCTCCTATTGCTCCAAAAAAATTGACCATGACCATGCACCACCACTCGGACACTTCTCCACCTTCTCTAATACACTAAACTTAAAGTCATGTGTTTCATTCATCATAAGGTGCCAATAAAGGGCATTGGTCATTTTTTTCTTTCTGATTTCATAAACATGCTCATAAATGCAGTTGTGCAAATTTTGCTCAGTTTTTCCTATATAATATGCCTCACAGTGTTGACATCTAGCTCTGTAAATAATTCCTGCTGTCTGACAGTTATATCTCCCTGTTACAGAATAATCTTGATTCCTCAGATTAGGCCTGTCCTCTTCAAGGATATATTTACATATACTGCACATTCCGCATTTAGCCATTTTGCCCCTAAGTGGCACCTGTGTTTTTTTCTTTTCCAACATGTCTTTAAAGTTATGACCCCTTCTATAAATAACAATAGGGTGAGTCCCCATGATTTGCCAAAGTCCATGTTTTCCCAAAAAATATTCCAATTCTTGTTTAAAATCAAATTAACCTTATTACTTTCCATGTTGTGTGTAGTTACCATAGCTCCTGTATATTTATTTTCATTACGTGACCCTGTTGTCACACCAGTATCACCCTGTCTGTTCTCCATTGTTAAAATAAGTTGGTAAACCCCTATTTCCTTTTTATACGCCACTTTCTCTTTAATTTCCTGCAACATTTCCACCGGGTACCCCCTTATACTGAACATCCTGACCAACAATTCCAATTCCTTGCTGAAACCAGTTTCCGTTGTACTCATTCGGGCTGCCCTCGCCATCTGTCCTTTCACCACTGTTTTTTTTTAATGGGTGAAAGCTGGCTGAGGAAGTGTGTTAGAGAAAGTGGGCTTATGATAAACACTAGCCATGTAACCTGCCTGCTCAAAGTCCTTTTCAATCTTCACATCCAAATAGGGCATTCTGTCTCTGCTGCTAGTATGAGTAAATTGCAAAAATTCCATTCCATACTACCATTGATGTACTGCAAGAATTGTTCCAGGTGTTCTTCATCTTCCTTCCATATAATAAATAAATTGTCCAGGTAACGCAGGTATATCTTGATGCTATCCCTATATTCCTGCCTGAAAATTATGTGGTTCTCCCATTGTAACATAACCACATTTGCCAGGAAAGCACTCACTGGTGACCCCATGGCTACCCCCTCTTTTTGCCTGTATGTCTTTCCTTCAAAGTATATAAAATTCTTACACAAAATGATTGCTAACATTTCCAGGCATGTATTTATTTCGTCCTGAATGAACCTCTTCCAACTAAGATAGTCCTGTACTGAGTCCAAGGCTACTCCATGTGGTATTACAGTGTACAAGGCATGCACATCAATCATGACTAACAAATCATTTATTGCAAATTCTACGTTGCTTAATTTAGCCAAGACTTCCTATGAGTCTCGACATAGATGCCATTCATCTTCTAGTAAAAATTTATATTTCTTATCAATAAAATGTGCTAGTGGTATAGTAATGGAACCCCCTCCATCCACAATAGGTCTTAGTGGTGGATTGTTGATGGATTTGTGCACCTTGGGTATCCCAAACATAGTGGGTGTTTGGGGGGCCACAACCGAGAAGTATTGTTAATGTTGGGGAAGCATTTTAAAAATACACGTAGTGCTGATGTGATGGAAAATAACATTAAGGGATTATTTAATTTGTTGTATGAATGCGGTCTAAGGACAATGAAACCAGACAAGGGAGGGGGGATTGTTGTAATGTTTGTAAAGGACTATAATGATAATTTTTTTAACATTTTGGTGGGTTAGGCTTATGAACAATCTAGTCTGTCAGAGCTTAACAAGGCATACACACTAATTAGAACACAACTCAGGGATATGTTTATTGAACAGTGTATTAGTACAGAAAAATTCAAATAGTTAACGATTTCTTTCTGTGGCTTGAAGAAGGACTGACCATGGGATTGGCAGTTTGTTCCATGGTCAAATCAAAATGGTGATCCTTTCCCAAGGAAACTAACAGCACAAGCTGGTAAAAATTTAAAAGTATCTAAAACAAATTTTTCCTGTACAAATACCGTAAAAAGCATTCTGATACACTTTCCCAGGCCCCAAAAGTAATTTAATAACAGTTTCTGCAGAGAAAAATCAGTTTTAGAATGTTTTAACTAACTTTTTCCCCCCAAAGGGAACCTATCTGTCTACCAATGTAACAGCACAAGTCATCTGTCAATTTTCAAAAGCCCACCAATGAGCACTCTCTTGGTGACAGGAAAGGTTTGAAAGGCCTTGACACCCAAATCTGCCTTTTAGTCAGCTGAGCTTACACTGATTAATGGTTTGAGTGCATGGAAGGTGCCCTAAAGCTTTGGATGTTGTCCAGTTGTTACATCTTATGCAGGTTATAACCCATGTAGCTTAGGCTACTGCAGCAGTGATCAATATGAAAAACATTGAAAGATAAGTAGCAATTGCATATCCTTAGCCTGGATAACAAATATACTTCTTAGGTCGAAGTTCAAAGCTATATTAAAAACTGTAGTCTTGACAACAGACAGTGCAATAAACATCACTATTTAAATCACAGAATTCCATCACATAAAATGGTCACCAAATGCATTGCACAGTGCAGAGTGCAACATGGAATCTTTTGCAGCAGCAGTGCCAACCATAACAAACACTGCAAGATACACATTAAAGAATTCAAAGTTTAGTTTCCACTGGTTATCAAGACAAAATAGAATTTCTGTAAGTTGTCAAGTTGTCATGGCAACAGCTGTATTATTTATAATGGGACTGTAATTTAATATTATTTAAGACGTGAAGTCAATAAATACTACTTCACAAAAGACCAGTGAAGCTAAAGACCAAATTGAAACAGTAAAATCTGCAGGAATACTAGCTGAAATCTTTGCAGTGTGTCAAAGTCTATGAACCAGAGGGAAAAAGTATTATATACCATGATAAATATTCCCAGTTAGTACAACAACAGCACAGGAATAGAACCTAAAGTCTAGTACTAAGGTAATGATAGTTAGTGTGAAAAAACAGCATCAATAGTAAAGGCCTTCTTCTGCAGAAATCTAATGAATGTTTTCAAAAGAGAAAGAGCAAAATACTGTTGCTCATAATGTGCAGCCCATCTGCTGTGGCCTGGTGGACAGGCTGAAATAGTGCCAACAGTAGGTGAAGTTATTTCTTAGCAAAACTCTAATTAATGCATAAATGAGTTCTAAAGTCAATGGTAATCAAATGGCAGGCAGAAAAAAGTCTGTATAATAAGATTAGATCTGTACTCTAGTCTACCGTGATTAGTTTGACAGGGTCACACAGGACCAAGTATAGGTAGCAAACCTTAAGCAAGCTACAAAAGTTAAGTTCTGAAGTCCATCCTCTGCAGCAATCAGCTTGACAAAAGAGCAAGTGTAGATGACAATTCTATGCAAGCCACAAAAGTAGGTCCAAAATGTAAAAGCTGCATCTCTCCAGACTTGTGAAGGAGCAATGAAACTAAGTTGCAATCTTAGCCTTCCATATTCCAGAATCAGCATTTGTTTTTCAAAAACAATACTGGAGTAAAAGTGATTCCCATTTATACAAAATGGACAACTGTTTGTGCACAGTCACTGGACATGCATGTAGCTGTCACCCCAGGTGATGTAACACTGCAGCAGCCCTACGTTCCTCTCTTCATGTATGTGAGCAGTATCACTGCAGGTATAGGAAACCTTACCATGTAATACCTGCATTAACACTCTTTACATAGAAGGGGAGCTCTGTACAATGCTAGAACCACCCATTGAGGTCAATGCAATGCACCATTTTCAAAAATGTGCTAAGTAGTGTGGTGCACCTCTTTATACTTAGCCCATATTTTGTAGTAGTGTGGGGTTATGTTGTGTAACTGACTACAGGACTTCACAATTCTTTGTGAGCTCACTATACGAAAAATCTCAGCTGTCCTTTTAGAAATGAACAAACATTATTGGGGAATATAACACCAAGTGTAACAGAGCAAGTACCTCTGATAAATAGAGGAAGCACCAGACACATGCTCCTTGTAGCTGAACATGCAATAACAGCTGACAAGAACAGCAATAACAAGACTGATGGCATACAAAAAAACAGCTAAAATCTGTATTAATTCTGACACTGTTGTAAGGAGAGCAATGAACTGTGTGACCATGCAGCAGAACAGAGTGTGTGCTGAATTACACAAGGCTATAGGAGAGCAGATAAGTGTCATCTCTGTAGGTTATATTATTAAGTGACATGATATAAAGTAGCTGTGGGTTAAAAAACTATGTGGTGCAGAAATAGAAAAGGAGAACACATTAATGGGCACTGTTCTGTGAGAGCACAAAGATGTGCATGTCCATAGCTCTAGTACATACCAAACCAACCAACATTTTACTATTAATACAGGTAAGAACTGATAAAGTTCTAAAACATCAGAAAACCACTGGAAGCTGTTAAATAACTTATAAGTGATAAAGTAACTGATGTGAAATATGGATAAGTACATAAATAATAAAGAAGCAGGACTGTCACAAAGCAAGGAGATTAAGAGGTGCACAAGCTAATGGCAGTCACCACCAACATTGTACTATGTCAGGAGAAATGTAGTACAATCAAACATTGGGTCACATGACAAACTGAGGGTAGTACAGACCAAGTACCTGTGCATAGCAAGTAAGATTTATACTGCTGCTCATGATACTATGATATCTCACTGCTGCCCACGGCACTGTGACATCATATTGCTGCCCACGGCACTGTGATATCTTACTGCTGCCCACAGCACTGTGACATCTCACTGCTGCCCACAACACTGTGGCATCTCACTGCTGCCCATGGCATTGTGGCATCTCACTGCTGCCCATGACACTGTGGCATCTCATCACTGCCCACGGCACTGTAACATCTCACTGCTGCCCATGGCACTGTGGCATCTTACTGCTGCCCATGGCACTGTGTCATCTCACTGATACCCACAGCACTGTAGCATCTCACTGCTGCCTACAGCACTGTAGCATCTCACTGATGCTCACAGCACTGTGACATCTCACTGCTGCCCCATGATACTGTAGCATCTCACTGATGCTCACAGCACTATGACATCTCACTGCTGCCCATGGCACTGTGACACCTCACAGCTGCTCATGACATCATGACATCTCACAGTTGCTCATGACACCATGACATCTCATGGCTGCTCCTGACACCATGACATCTCACAGCTGCTCATGACATCATGACATCTCATGGCTGCTCATGACACCATGACATCCCACAGCTGCTTATGATACCATGACATGTCACGGCTGCTCATGACACCATGACATCTCACAGCTGCTCATGACACCATGACATCTCATGGCTGCTCATGACACTGACATCTTACTGCTGCTCATAATACTGTGATCTCGAGCACTACTCAGTGACTATGATATGACATCAATCAGTGCTCAATGATGACACCATTTCATTGAGCACTGCTCAATAATGACACTATGACATCTAGGAGTGCTCAATGATGTGTATGCCTACCTGCCAACATCTAGATTGCTTATTCTAGCATGCCATTTAAAAGGCTGCCTGTTTATGTTAGTCTTACACAGTGAATTATTTTTTCATTGAAGAACACCCTATTTTCATCAACATACACAACATAGATATCTGCATATTGAGATCTCAGAAAGGGTTTGATGCCCTGCTGGGCATATGAGTGTTTGCATCTTCTAGGTCCAGCATAGTTTCCAGCATAATTGCCATATCCTTAAGTCTGCTACTGTCTCTGATGTGTGTCTTTAGTGTTGTGTTCTCTAAACTCTCTACAGGACACCTGCATATGAGACGAATCAGTACTCATGATCTTGCGCAATGGTGAGCACTAAGACAAATTCTATTAACCAGAACAGGAGTCACCACTCAATGCTGTTAGCAATTCTCTCCTTTTGTATTATCCTCCATTTCACTTGTCAACCATAGATGACTACTGATTCCATTTAAGACACTTAGCGCTGCAGTTCTGCCACATATGCTCCAGTCATCCTTGCACTGTGTCTGTATATCCGGCATGGTCAGAACTAGTTGTGTTTCATGTAGACCAGACAAAGAGAGGTTGCCTTCTGTAGTGTTATGCATACCACACAGATCTGTTAGCTGTCTCAGTGTTCTGCTACCTATGCCATACTATGCTCTGTCCATTGAGGCAACCTCTCATTTTGTTTCATTTCCAAGTGGAAAACCAAGGATATTTTTGATCCTTTGCTTGCAAGCTTCCATTCCTTCTAGCTTTGCTGTATTTTACAGCAGCCATACTTTGAAGACATACACCGGCAACCACTACTACTTCAATGCACTGGGGTTCTTCACCTCAAAGTAATCCATAACTGCATTGGCTATCCAAGCCATGCCAGTCTACAAACTTGCTGGGTTAAGTTTTATTGGTACCTTACCACATTCATACTAAATTAACTTAATGTAGCCTATCACAGATTGTATGTTACCTTTTGTTCATGTAACTCTGGCATCTGACCATCAATATGCCAACTTCTGACTTACCAGTCTTTGCACTCAATCTTCACTTCTTTGTGTCCATGTATGATTTTTCTCAGGCCAGAATGCAGCATAGTAAAAAATGAGAAAATGAACATTTTGGGCTTCCTAATACTCTTCACATTTAATGCTACCTTCTCTGTTCTCCATATCTCAACTTTTATTCATATTATAGTTGCCTAATGAATGTCAGGTTTATCCCCTATACAGTACGCACATGCACACCTCTATTACAATGATTTTTTTTTAAGTTTGCATATTTTTACAAATATGATTTCATAATTCTTACTTTCTCATTGGGAACATTGCTTATTGGCTTATTTATAAAATTATTCATGTAATTATATATGTATATTGTTAATCAGGCAGGAATATTATGCAGTGGAGGTCTGTACTAAGGCACCAGCAAGAACACACAATAAAAATGCAATAAACCATACTAGCCTGGGATTACAGCCACACTGCTGACCTTTATTTGATGAGCACTTTTGTTATTTTTATCTTCATAGCTTGGATTATGTTTTTTGTCTTTTTCAAGAATACACAATAAAATTATGTAAACAACGTGATTATTTAACAAGGCACACCAGTCTATAAAAAGATTACAGCTTGTACAGTTTATTTATATATTTTTGAGTTATTGCTCAGTAAGAAGCAAAAGAAACTGGTACTACATTAATGCATCTCACATAAATCTGTATTTAAATACAATACTTTAGGAAAATGTAGTATTAAAAATAAAGCTAAATGCAACAGATAGTAATGAATGTAGATTTCTTACATGAGCAATAATGTAATAACAAAATGACACAACCACAAAGTGGGATTGATTAAGAAGGACCTTGCTTCAGCTGCAACTTAGGCCAAAGACAACACAAAAACACAAACTCCAGGTATTATTAAAACAGTTGTGACAAAAAAATTAAGTAGCTCTGCTAAGAGAACATAAGATGATTATTAGGATAACTGTCTGGGTAACTGTTTGGACATTTAACTCAGGGTTCTAAGGCTATGAGCTCCTAATGAGATTTATCATGTAGTCCTGAGTTTGATACCATTCCTTTCCATTTACAAATGTGGGAGATTTTAAAAGTCACTTGACCTAACACTGATCCCTGGCTACCAGAGAAGGAGGTACTTGCTAATTTTACTTATCTTTAAAAAAAAAAAAAAAAAAAAAAAAAAACAGCACTTGCATTGCAGCACAGAGAGATGGAATCCTAAGTGTGACGCAGGCAACTAGGGTTTGAGTAAGGAGGATGAACACTGAAGCAGCTGGCTGGTGGAGGTGGGTGACTGATGTCAGCTTGCCTTTCTCTTGGGGAGGGTACAGGTCCTTGTAAAAGTTTAGGCACCACCTGTGAAGACTAGAGGATATTTATAGCATCATGAGCATGCTGCAGTAGGGAGAGTATACAGGGGATCCCTCAATGTTACTCACACAGGAGTGTGATATGGAGAGTATGAGAAGCTACGTCTTGCTCTGTCTACTGGCTAGGGAAATGTCTCCCTTTTCTGTGCTTCAGTGTCCCTGTATAAAACTAAAATACCTACTCCTGTCCCAGCATTTGCTCATATTCTTCCTCTGCCTAGCCATTGTCTACTATACATCAACCACTCTTACGCCTTACTGTTTATACCCTTTCCTCTCAACTACTATACACCCTTTCCTCTCAACTGCCATCTCTACCCTTCAATTATTCCATCTAGCATCTTCCCACCTTAAAAAAGATAATAATAATAATAATTACATTTTAATGGATTACTTAGCAGTAAATACTGTACCAATTTATGTATTTTTCTTTGTAATGTCAATTTATCCAGAAATGTAATTCTTTATGTTGCTGCTTTTTTTTTTTTTTTTTGTCTATTTGTGGAGCTTTTCTCCCCAAGCCTCCTCTGAAAATGGGTAATCGCTGCCTAGTCAGATTTTTCTTGGTTACCAAATGTCAAATAAAAATAAATATCTCCACTTCCTTTTCTGCCATTCTGTGTATTGCAGAACCTATGAAGGTTTCTCTTTCCTAAAATGGGAGGCTCTACCTGCAAATGGGATATGGCAGGAGTTTATGGCATTGGGGTAACAAATGGAAAGATGAATGTCAGAGGTAGAGTTAAGACAATTTAAAAACTAAATCCATAAAAGCAACGTAGTTATCTTTCAAATGTGACCAGCATTATAGACCTCTGCCATAAAGCTCAAAGTGTCAGAAAAATAAGGAACCAG
The DNA here is from genome assembly GCF_019279795.1 of Protopterus annectens. Taxonomy (NCBI): domain Eukaryota; kingdom Metazoa; phylum Chordata; order Ceratodontiformes; family Protopteridae; genus Protopterus; species Protopterus annectens. The sequence continues at coordinate 109,372,459 of NC_056728.1, read as the reverse complement.
ACAGTGATGTTATCCTCATACTGTTCACCATTATATGATATAATATATGACTGACTGACTTTATATTAGAAAAAATTGATGGCCATTGCATTTACTTACTGTTGCTACATTAAATCATCTTAATGCCTGGAGACAATAAACCTTCCTAGTCTGCTGTTTTATTGTATTTAGTTTTCTATTGCTACTTCATCCCCAGAGCTGGCGTTAGCAATTATGGGCCCAAATCAGGACCATTTTGATGGGGCCCTCATCAGGTCCTCCATTTACCACCCCACTTCTTGCTCCACATGCTGTCTGCTGTGGGATCATGAGCAACTAACATGCTGATGCTCACACTCCCATAGTGGCCAGAAGTGGTAGCATGAGCAGGTAACACTGGACTTGTAACTATTATTGGGACAAGGGTACCAGTAGGATAATGCCGTTCACTATGCTCTACTGTCTTGTAGGCAAGTCTCTGGGTTATGTAAGGCATAATGACCCTGTCAAAGCCTAATGCAGGGGCCCCAGAAATTCCAATTGACCTAAGATTGGCACTGTTGATCCCTATGTTCTCCATCATAAGTCTGTGCCTGTCTCTGTAAATTTTCTCTCTTTAACACTCATCTCAACAGCCAGTTTCACTTATCTATGACCCTCTTTATGAAGATGTGTTGTTAAATAATCAGGGAGTAGTTAATATCTACAATCTACTACCCATGCTCCCTTCTCTTACCTCTGCCTTTCCTGCTTAAGGTAACTCCTCCACATCTCCTGCATATGATATTATGCACCCCTTTCATACTCTACTATCTCTTCTGGTCTTTGGAGAGAACAGTCCAGTTCTTCTAGTCTCTGGTTACAGCCTTTTCCATTCATTCTGCACAGCTTTCTGATGTCTTATCTCTGAACTTCTTCTAGTAGTCTAATGCCTCTTTTTTTGTATGGCTTCCAAACATCACACACAATATTCAAGGTGGGGTCTTACCAATAACTTCTATAATGAAAGCGCTACATTTTGCTTCTGAATCTGCCAAGCTATAGTACGCTCAGCAGTCTGTTTCATTTTGCCACAGCCCTCTAACTTTGCTCTTAATGGTCCATTCCAGGTGTGACCAACACCGTTAAGCAATTTTATGTCACTGTTTCCATCAGTTCAACTCCTGCAACTGACACTTCACATCAGGGTTGTTGCAGACAAAGAGAAGTACTTTGCATTTGTCTACACTGATGTCACTTGGTCTGCCTTTCCCCATTCTTCCTCAGAATCTTCTTCTCTTCCTCCACCACTGTGCCTACCTTTGGAAAAGGTGAAACAGAGGTAATCCAGAAGGCTCAAAGCAAGTCTGGTATGCAAACCTGTGACCCACACTGTGTCAGGCCTAACAAGAAATAGAGTACAAAGGATTACTGCAGATAACATCACTCTGACTAGCAGATCTAGGGGACTCTCTCTTTCTTATACCCTCCCTGTGGGAGGAATAGACATGCCTTGTTGAACTTTCAAATAGTTAGAACTTAGAAGAAGAAGAACACTCATACATCTACCTACTTAACTGAATAAACTACTTGAAACTTCAACAAGGTGTCTTTATTGCTCCCACAGGGAAGGCATCAGAGAGATAGTCTCCAAGATCTGCTAGTTAAAGAGATTTTATGTAGACTAGTCCTTTGTACTCTGGAAAAGGTGCTAGCTTCCATTTGCAATTTGACTTTACATTCATAATAAATATTAAAAGAAACTAAAGAATGGTGTTTCTTAATAATGAATGCTAAATTTTAAAATGGAAGACTAAATGATCTGTCAGCACAGGTGAATTACTACTTTTTTTATTTGGTGTTGTCTCTCAGAACTGGAAACTGCAAAATAAAATTAAGCACATGGTGCAGTTGATGTGAGAATTTTGCATTGATATACTGCTTTCTGTTTTTTCTTTTTTTTAACCATGACAGTATAAAGATACTTTTTTAAATGGACAAAGCAGTGTAACATGGATATTCTGCTGTCTAAATTCAGATTGCAATCCTGTTCCCTTAGATTTTGTCAAGTTAATTATGTAACATCAAAAGGAAACAAGTATACACTTCTTCTATATATACAACTTAGAGGCAAAACCTAAATGATATATGTGCATCAACAACAATCAAACCAGTAAAATGCCAGTCAAGCAGATTTTCTGCAATAGAACAAGATAATCAGATCAGTTTGTTGTGCTTCACGATTTCACTTCCTCATGTTTCACAGACAGCGCCCTTAGGAAATATAGGCTAATTACACTGTCACAAGCTAGACAAGTTGTAGAGACAGGGCTTAGCCCATGTTGACAGCCTCTTTCCAAATATATATCAACAAAGAATCCTCTTCTATTCACTGAATACACCAATAGAGTAAAAGGTCACTAATGTCCTCAGTCTATCCCCTTTCCAGTGCATCACAGACTGGCCATTTAGTCAAGCAATAATTTGGTCTCAGTGGTTAATATTCTCCTTTACATTTTCCCTACTTCTCACAAATATTATCAGTCTCATTTGCACTGATTACTTCAGATATATACTTCTATTTGCATCCAAATTATTATGTTCTTTTCTTTGCAGTATTTTGCAACCTAAAAATATACTGTATTGCCTTAAACACATACTGTTTGTTTGTGTCTTTCAGCTTTTCCCGGTTAGGGGTCGGCACAGCGGTACTCCGGCCCGCTAATGATTGGCAGTTGATTTTTACATACCGGCTTGCCAGACCTGATGCAAAACCTTCAACGAAGGTATGCCATTCACGCAGAAGATGCTCTAGCTGAGAATAGAACCAGACAGCGTCTTACTGTGAGGCGACAACGCTACCGCAGCACCACCACTGCAGTATGCTGACAAAAAAGTATATTCATTTATTTCAATGAAATTATATTTAACACTTAAATGGAAAAAAAATAGTCAGTCTTTGAATAATAAATAAGCATACTTATGTGGGTACCACGTTATGGAACAGATGACCTCCAGTGATGGACATGAAATCAAATACTTTGCAAAAGTAGATGTTCAAAAATGCCTGTTTCTTTCCACCTGTACCTCATCCACAACACAGACAGAGTCTTAATCTGCACAGTCTAAAGTGATGCTGGATTTGTCTAACAAGGTCCAAAATGATACACTCTTTGTTTTTCTTTATGCAGGTTCTGGAGGAAGTGTTGTTCATCTCTTCAGTTTCATTTACATGGTAGATAAATGCTGTTTCCTTCCATTTTTTTAATTTCTTAAAATATTTACTTGTTAATACCATAAGAACAGTAGGCCCTATTTCTAAGTCAGGGTACAATTACATTTCATGATATCGGTATTACTTCAATCTTGGATGTTAGCCAAAAGCACTCTTCTGGGTATTAGTAGTATATTCAGAAGTGTCTGCTCTTTAAGCTCATATGGAGTTACCACCATGACTAATATATTTATGTATGACTAAAATTACTCTCTGTTAGCTCTGTTATTCCAACTACTTCTGGAATTGTCTTATTGTCTTTATTCCACAGATATCATAGGAGAAAAAAATGGTCATATGAACTAGAAATGCCTGCACCGAACTTATGACATTAACTTGGCTCTGAATACCTCAGACAACTCCCTCTCTAGCCCACTAGACAAGTACACTGCCGTGCATGGATTCAAATACCTAACAATAAATTACAATGGACTAATATCACTGCGAGTAAAAGTATGGCTCTGTGGCACTAAACTTGGAAAATGCACAAGTGAAACAGCAATATATACTCCCATTAAAACACAGAAAAACACATAGCTGTCAGCATTTAATTACAAAAGCCATGCAAGACTAACCCAAGGATTTATAAAACTCTGACTTTAAAATAATCCAGTTACCTTCTTGAACACTATAAGTCCAGTGCCTGAGAAAACAAAATCAGACAGTAAAAAAAACATTGACCTATGAGCTTTCTGGATACTGCTAATAAATTTCCAGACTTCTTCAATTATATAATATCAAGGTATGCCACGCAACAACATGATTCTGTAAAAAGAAATTAATAGAGTGATCTTTTAAGGACAATGTGAAAACTGGCACCACTGCAAACAACTAAGTTGAGAGACCATAATAGCATGTATTTAAATAAGAAAATGTGTCGGAAGTTTTGGAAGAAGAAGGCAAAGAAGAAAGATACGTTTGTTACTTGGAACAGCTCCACAAAAGCAACAACTGTCTTCCTAGGTCCAAATTTTTTTGCAAGGTTTGTAAAAGGAAAAGGGGCATTTTGATATTTATTTAGTTAATTACTTACTTACTTTCTTATCTCTTGGTAACGAGAGTAGAACACTGATCACAATGGACCATTTCAGGTTCAGGCTGGAGACAAAAGTCTTTCAAGAAACAGAATATTTACATAGATTTATGACAATTAAGAGGCATTGTGATCTAATTGGCAATTCGATTTTGGGAGTACAATAAGCAGATGTCACAGGGAGTATTAAATCATCTAGTGTTCAAAATTACAACACATGCAAGATAACCATGTGCGATAGACTCTTACAGATAATATTTACAAAAGCTGTGGATATGAGAGTAGATGAGGAAGACAGGATTAGAAAAATAAGGAAAGCACTGGGGTATAATGAGAGTACCATGAGGAGTGAAGGAAGGTGCAGAGGTGAGTAGAAGTGTGGGGAAAAAGGATTGATAGTAGGGATGGGAGAGTGTTATGTGTCTTCTAAATGGGTAAAAGAGGTACTTTGTGGTCAAATATGTGTTGTATTTTGGGAAAAGTTTAGATAAGTCCTTTCCTATAGAGGACTGGGAAAAGTCTAGGTGATGGAACCCTTTAAGCAATATTTGCATTGCACCAGCTTAATAGGGCTCTTCTTTAAATCATGGCAGGATTTCTGGTATGAATGAAAGTATTTTAATAAGTAGGGAGAAACTCCCATATTTTGAGGCCTTGAACTGACAAGGTGTAGTCTGTGCATTTTTGTTTATTGTGTGGTGCTTGGAGGTTAAGTAACCTGTGGGAAACAGGTCTTAAGTGGGGCTCATATCTTAGATAATGTCTGTGCTAAGAAAGAGAACAAGTTGACGTTAGAGCATAAAACTCTATGAGAACATAAAGAGTGCTGTTCTCTAAGTGATAGGTAGCATCTTTGCTTTGACAATGATAAGGCACTGAAGCTTCTTTTTTTTTGCTAATAAGGTTATGTATCTACATATGTTATGTGAAATACTTGTAGTGATGTAAGATTCCTTTTATTGTCTTAAGCAATGATTGGTAGTGCATATTAGAGCTGTGGAAGGAGGTTGCCTTTTCCTATGGCTGTTCTTCCAGCAAGAGAGATAGAGGGAGAGAGAAAATGGAGATTTTTTTTAACCCCAAAACAGAGCTTATTAGCTTTAATTTTGGTGGTTTGGATATGGTGGGGAGAGGTGAAAAAGGGATCTAACGTACAGGAATCTATAAAACTGAAATATTTCTAAGATTATTGTTGTTTTTTTTTTATGGTGGACCATTTCTTAGTATATACAGCAGATTTAAGAAACTTTGTTAACAACTTAGGTCAGTATGGTGAAAATTTACATAAGGTTTGGTGTAAAATTTAGTAGATTAGGGTAGACAAATGAAATTTCTTTGAAAAAATATATTGGTAATTTATTTAGATATTTCAACATCTAATAAGTAACTGGAAGACTCAGTTTAATATATCAGTTTCAGAAGTCACTTAGAAAATATAGTTCTGATATATGACACTGAGTCTGGAAGATTTAACATTTATACCTAGAAATGTGTACACAAATTATTCTGTATCTCGTTATGGTTAATTTGAATCAATTCTAGGGCCAAGGTAACTAACAGAGATTTCAAAATGGAACTGGTTCATGAATGTACATTCTTGGGGACTGGTCTAGTCTGCAAAAGATTAATAAACCTCTGAGGCGTGCTTTGGTATATCTATCAAGATCGGTTATGGTTAACTATAACCGATCTTGAGGCATTCTTTAGTATACCTGTCAAGATTTGTTAAGGTAAACACTAGAACTGTTCTTTTAAGGATGTCTTAGTAAGCAGGGTTGGTTCATCACATATTTGCTTATGATAGTAGCTAGGAATTCCTTTCCAAAAAAATGGAAGAAGGTAGATCTAGCAGGAATGGCAGAAGTCAAAACTCTCCTATCCGATGTAAACAAGTTGGAAATTATAGAGATTTCATACTGGGTGGTGTTCCTAGACTTTTTCATTTTTCTATACATTTTCTACATTTGTTAACATTTTTATAATTCTATAATTGTGTTTTAGAAGAGCAATAGAGACAATGATTAATGAATTTGGTGATAAAATAAACAGACATAGTCATAATATAACTAATTATAACAAAAAAACACATTAAGATAGATCCAAAAAGAAACACCAACAACGAAAATTGCAGCCAACTGGAAAAAGTCTTTACTTCTTTTAAACAGATTCTGGTACCTCGGCCTTCGTCTTCATTGGAATAAATTATTCTAAATCACACCAGCTTATATATACACCAGTCATTTCAATTAAACAATTAAATGAATTCATCAATTAAGTAATTTAGAAAACTTTTAAATTTAACATAACATATTATTGTTAATCTTTAATATTACTTGTCACAACATATTATTATTATGAAACTTTAATGTTACTTTTATACATTAATATAATACTTAAATTTCTAAATTCATACCATTTGGAAACAGGGTTTTATAATTTATTATAAAATTAGATTCCATTTTCAATATTTTTTTCTGAAAATTAATGTTTGCCCCCCCACCCCCCTCTGGTTTTGCCAAAACACTAAATATAAAGTCCTCATATCCACCACCATGAAATTGATGAAAATGATTAGCTACTGGACTATCCAGTCTACCCCTCCTGATATCTCCCATATGTTCCATGATTCTCAATTTTATTTTTCTTTTTGTCTGCCCTATATACCATTTTCTTATTTCACATTTACAACCTATTATATAAATTACCCCAAAGGAATTACAACTAAAGTGATCAATGGCATTATATTTAACGCAATTTATCATACTACCATCCAAATTCACAATTTTACTACAGACTTTACAACGTCCACAAGCATAAGCTCCAGCATTATGAACTTTAACCCTCCTACCTTTATACCTAACCAGCTCTTTCAAATTACTGCATCTACCATAAGAGAAAATGATATCACTGGGGATAATAGTTTTCAAAAAATCATCATTCATAACCATAGGCCACATATTGAATATTATTTTTCTTAATATAGGTGAAAAAAGTGAATACCTATTAACAAAAAATATTTTATCCTTAACTTCCATGTTATTATAATCATTACAAGCTAATTCTAAAAATTCTCCATTGTCCCTAGTATTCCCACTTTTATTATTCTTTCTACCTAAGTATTGATGAACACTAAGATGTAAGTTTAACTCTCATTCAACTGTATTTCTATGTGACACAATATTATCCCATCTATATCCTCGAGGTACCAGAATCTGTTTAAAAGAAGTAAAGACTTTTTCCAGTTGGCTGCAATTTTCGTTGTTGGTGTTTCTTTTTGGATTTATAACTAATTATAGTCATCATATATTTGGAAGCGTTGATCCTTGTGTAATGTTGCTGAACTTCAAAATATTTGATGTCCTTAAAACATTCATTATGTGGTATTATGGCCCTGCAACCGACCCCCCCAAAAAAAAACAAACAGTATTAACCTGCTTGACATCCATTTATAATAATGTAGCAAACTTTACAGCCAACAAAATCTTGCCCAACTACAAAGAAATAATAATTCTGTGGCATACAACCACTAGAAGGTTTATATAAACTAATTTAGAAACTCTTAAAGGCTAGCAAAAGAATACAAAGCAGCTAACAGAGCCCCCTGTTTTTATTTTTCCATGTAACAGACCAAATTGCCTCAAAAAATAAGAATGCTATCATGCTGCTCAATGCTTAAAGCACTAAGAGACACTTCCTGAATCTCAGTACCTACTCATGATATAATAAACACAGAAATATCACATCTTAGATGCTCTTCTATATTAAATTATTTCCTTTGATGTCTTATATGATTAAAATGGTACAAAATAGCTTCATCCCTCACATATTCCTACCTCTCTACCTCTTTCATACATATTATAGCTTTATTACTCACTTATCCCACCCTCTTTTATTTATATTACCTGCTTTCCTCTTTTTCCACTAATAACTTTGCTATATTTCCTTGCCTGTTATATCTATTACCATTCCCTCTTCATTGTTCCTTTTCAATGTCTTCCTCATACTCACATAATGTTGTTATTTATTAGCATGGTCACACTCAATGAAATTATACCCTTTTACTAGGTATCATCAAAATTTGTTGGCATTCATTTCTCCATGATCAAGCTGTGTAGTATATTTTACTTGTTACTTCACTTATAGGCAGATTGAAGAAACCCTACACTGTCCACTAAGACCATATGCACATCGCCCCACAACTAGCACATGCTAGCACACTGTTTTGTATTCAGTATTCACTGTGGCATGCTAATTACAGCATAAGAAGCTGAACTGTATGCTAATCAACCAATCCAAGATGTAGGAGCTATTCAACAAGCTATAAAGCAACTGTGTAGACTCGGTGCTGGTTTTCCCTGCAGATTCCAAAACCTACTGGAATACAGCCATGGAAGGGCGTCTACATAGAACAAATGTTAGGGACTGCTGTTTCTTTAATTCATGTGTATGTGCAACAGGCTGACATCTATGCTGCTGCTGCTGCTCTAATAGACCACGGCCAAGAAGGAGAAGAGTTTTTAGACCCTAGTAAACTTATCACAATTTGCATGAGATGGAAATTGTGGAGCGCTACAAAGTACATAGAGACACACTACAGAAACTCTGCAGCCTCTGTCATCTTCAACTCAGAACCAGGGCAAACCAAGGGCAACCAATACCAGTGAAGACAAAGGTATGTGTAACATTTAGAACTTTAGCTACAGGAACATTTGAAAGACCAACAGGGGACATGCTGGGGGTGTCACAGGCATCAGCATCCAGGATTCTCCATTAATTCCTGAATGCTATGCTCCAACCAGTGACCACATACATTTTACCCATACTCCTGTGGACAGGGCCACAAATATGCAGAAGGTCTACCTTGTAGCACACTACCCAGAAGTACTTGGTGCCATAGATTGTACACATATAGAAATCAAGGCACCACTCAGGGAATAGGGAAGGGTCTGCATAAATAGAAAGGGCTTCCACTCCAATAACTACCATGTCATGTGTAAAGCTACTGTATAGGTTCATAGGTTCATAGGTTCATACTAGGCTATCTGCCCAAGGGCATTTATAAGCCTAGCCCATAGTTATGTGGCTTTCGCCACCCCTTTAGTTTGAATAAAACTATGCCTATTATTTTGCTGTGCCTCTGTCAAGCAGTGACACTGAAGTAATCCCTGGGGTATATCTGCGATCTCCCATCCATTGGTCAAGATTCCTCTTGAACAAGGCCAGTGAGGTGCTCTGCCTCACATGTACCGGGATTTTGTTCCACAGCATAGGGAGTCTCTGGGTGATGAATTTGTCCCTCCAGCACGTTCTATTAATAACCGTGTCAAGGTTTAAGTCTCCCGCCTTGTGGTTCTGAGGGATCTAGATTTTTGAGGTGAAGCATATTCATCAAATCTGGGTTTGACATGGCCTTATATGTCAGGCACAGGTCACCTCTGAGCAAGCGGTATGAGACTGAATAGAGCTGGAGTTCTTTCAGTCGGGCAGCATAAGACATATTTTTGAGACCCTTTATCCTTTTGGTGAGGAACTTTTGGGGCCTTTCCAGCTGCTGCAGGTGTCGGGTCAGATACATTCGAATGGGGCATTGTACTTAATCATAGGTCTAATGAGTGATGAGTACAGGGGGGGCGATGACCTCCCTTGATCTAGATGTGAATCCCTTCATGATCAGGTGGGCAATGTAGAAGGTTTTCCTAACTACTTTAGCAACATGAGTGTCAAGCGAAGGCTACTGTCAACCTGGGTCCCCAGATCCCTGATGACTTCTTCTGTGCTCAGTGGATTGCCACCTATATGGTAGCTAGGGGTAGCCTTGTTTTTTCCGAAGGGTATGACTATGCATTTCTTGGCGTTTAACTTTAGGCCATGGCTCTGGCACCAGTTATCCATTTCTGTGAGGCCCTTCTGAAGGATATCTGTGTCAGATGTGTTTTCGACTAACTATGGCCCAGTTTGCAGTCATCTGCAAACTTTGTCAGCCATAACCCTCCTGTGTTTGCTTGTACTTCAGAAAAGTAGATGCCGAACAAGAGTGGACCCAGGACTGAGCCCTGTGGGACACCACTTGTGACAGGCTTTGAGTCTGACATGGCTCCAACAACTCTGACCCTGTGGGTTCTGTCACTTAGCCAGTTTGCAACCCATCTTGTGATGTATGGGTTTACATTCAAGCTGATGAGTTTTTCGATGATACCTGAGTGGGGTATTGTATCGAAGGCCTTTGCCAGGTCGAGGTAGGCTGTATGGACTGCCTTTCCCTCATCAATAGCCTTGGTGACTGTCTCGAAAAGTCAACCACGTTTAAAAGGCATGATCTGCCTTTGACATAGCCAAACTGGGTTGGATCCAAAGTCTGCAAGTTTCCTATGTCTTTATTTATGAGTTCCATTATGAGCCTCTCCATGGCTTTGCAGATAAGGCTTGTCAAGCTAATGGGACGGTAATTACCAGGGTCGGTGGAGGCACCGCCCTTGTGAAGTGGGACCACAGTCGCCGTGCGCCACTCCTTGGGTACGTATCCTGAGGTGAGGCTAAGATTAAACAGCTGTCCTAACTGCGGGTTTAATTCCTCATTGAGTTCGTGGAGCACACAGCCGGGGACACCATCCGGTCCCATGGATGCTGTGTTTTTTGCCATGGAGAGGGCAGTTCTCACCTGGGCGTTGGAGATGTTTGGGGGGCTACAATCCTCTGGTATAGATATCTCTCCTTTTGGGGGAGGGGGGGGGAGAAGTTTGCACTGAACCTGTCAGCCAGTATGTTGGCAATGTGTGTAGGTTCAGTAATCTTCACATCATTTTGAACTAATTCTGAGCATATCTGGGAGTTTCCTCCTAGGTTTCTAACATAGCTAAAGAAGGCCTTATGATTGTCTTTTGAGTCCTTGGCGATTTTTCTCTCAAAATTTGCCTTGGATGATTTTATGAGAGCTCTTAGTTTTTACTTATAATGATCAAAGGTGTCTTACCTTTCAAGGATTTTGCTCTATCTTGTAGTAGCTTCCTCCTTTTGTTGTAGAGCTTGTTTATGGCTGGGGTCCACCAGACTGGATGCTTGCCTTTGGTACAAAGAGTCTTAGTTTTGTTTGGGATTGCCTGATCCATGCAGTCCTGTAGGTGCTGATAGAAGGCATTTGTAAGTGATTCAGCGGTTTGAGTAATGTTTACCACTGGCTCAGGGGCCTTAAAGGAGACCACTAGTTTTAGAAGTGTGAAGTCGGCTTTGAGAAGTTTTCACTGTGGTCTTTTTATTTCAGGTGAGGGCGGGATGAGGACCTCCAGCGAGATTAGTTTATGATCTGATCTCACCAGTGAGGGGTATACATCCGGTGATGAACATTGTGATCCCATGTTCGTGATGATGAGATCAAGTATGTTTCTCCTCTTGTGGGGATGGTGACTAGTTGTTCCATGGCATTTGAGTTTATGAACTCCAGGAACCTTTGGGCTAGAGTGTTTGGGCTTGAGTAGTGTTCCCAGTCTATATTTGGGTAGTTGAAATCACCTAGTATGATGGTGTTTGGAGATACATTTATCCCCTCCAATGTTTTCAGGAAGGCCATGTGAGGTTCCTGAGTTTGAGAGGGTGGCCTGTAACATGCTACAAATTGCAGAGCAGTCTTGCCTATGGTTATTGCACCTGGATGGTCTCTGATGCATCGTGCATTGCCACCAACCTTGTCGTGTGGGTGTCCTTTATGAATATGAACACACCCCCTCCTTTCTTGGTGTTGTCTGGATTTTGGGGCGGGAGCATGATACGAGGTGAAACCTGATAGTGCTGGGGTGCTCTCAGGAGCCTTGAACCAGGTTTCTGTCACAGCACAGACATCGATGTTCTCCATACTGAGAAGGGCCTCGAGTGCGTGCATCTTGAGATTGAGACTTCTGGCATTGAGCAGCATTACCCTTAGTTTTTTCCTTTTATGTGTTCTAGGGTGGTGGGTTTAGAATTTGAGCCTTGCCTAAAAAAGGCACTATGGGGGTGGCAAGAGCCTTTGCCAATATCCGGAAGCCTAGGGGTGACAGGTGCAAGCCGTCCCTTCTGAGCGTGGCTTGTCCAGCATGTCATCCCAGGCAGACAGACATTGGATCCCCTTTGAATGACACCAGAATTTAAGCCAATTATTAAAGCTGATCATCTTATCACTGTATTGTGGCATCATTCTAGGTGAAGGTAGGATACTGCTCAAGGTCAGGGTCATACCTGCCTGGGCTACATAATCAGAGAGCTCCTCAATGTCTCTTTTCATGTAGTCCAAGGAGGTACATGAAATGTTAGATGTTAGATGTATCAGATGTTCACTAGGGATGATATCCCACAAGGTCATTTTCTGGGAGAAAAAGTTTATGCACTGTAATCGTGGGTGATGATGCTCATCAGAAATGCGCATACACCTGTTGAAGAACACCATAATGAGGCACACACTCAAACCAGAAATATCATAGAGTATGTGTTTGGGCTACTGAAGTCATGGTTTCGATGCCTAGATACATCTGGGGGAGTCTTTCAGTACAATCCACGTACATGTACTGAAATCTTCACCATCTTTGTCATGCTTCCTAGCATCATCCTGAGAAAACAGCTTCAGCAGGCTCAACAAGAGGAAGGGGCACACATCCCCCCACCAATGGCAAGGTCATCATACCCACACGCAGGTGAAGAGTCAGAGGGGGAACCAGTAGCTGCTGTGGGTGTAGGCAGAAATAGGTGTGCTCAATATGTCCTTGCATTGATTAAGAGGCAATGCATATCACACTCACTCACCACCTAAAGTGGCTAAGACCTTCATTCTATGCACATGCATATAGTAACACTGATGCCAGGTAACCCTCACAACCTTTACTTACCCATGTAATGGCTGTGTATTCCTAACATCAGACAGACTCGGTCCTAAAGTAAAACTGTTGCAGCTGCTAGATTACAAGGTAAGTGTTGAACCTGGTGGGTTAAAACAGAATTGTGCAATAATACAAATGAATGGCATAACCTTTCATGTTGTTACTTGGCAAAGTAAGTAAAAGGTGGGTGATTTGTACAGCAATGACTTTAATATGTGACAGCCGAGACCTATGTGAATACATGTGTCCTCTATCAAGTAATAGACCTCAGGCATCAAAGATTCACACATTCATACCTCTCAAAAGTACTGATGGTCACCAAATGTCCTCAATTTGGTCTCTTACTTTTGTACTGGAAAATCATTAAACAGAGAAGTTAGAAAGTAGTGAGACACATTTCAGTTTCAGACTTTACAAGATTCTTAAAAATATTGATGCAAAAAACTGTTTTGATTCTGTCAACTGTCTAACTTTCTAAGACCAAAATCTGTCAAAAATACAATTAGCAAAACAACATCACAAAGACAGATATAGTAAGCACTAAGTCAGCTATGCACCCTGAGTATCAAAAACAAAGCTTATGTATCCCTGAATCCAAAAGATAAAAAACAAGGATATGGCACAGTTATCATCACTTGCACAGGGTGTTCTTGGTGTTGTTGGGTGGGGGGAGGCAGGAAGCCTAGGCTGACATAAAAGGTAAGTGAGTACATGTGAGTAAAAAAGAGAAACCAGCAGACATTTGGATAAGGTAACAAAGGGCAAGTGAGACAAAATGAGCTTTAAGCTTCACAGCTGTACCATGTAACTGTTGTATGTGTGTCTGTATGAGTTCTCCAGGTGAAATTAGTGCGTGAGTACCTGCAAGAACTCAGCCAAGTTCTGTGCTAGCTTTATGTCTTGGTATGTTGGACAGGTGTGAGCCATGCATGGTAGAGATGGTAGTTTATTGCTGTCATACCCGACCACAAGAACTGGCTCTGCCAGGAGTTGCACTGGCATGTCCACCCCCATGGTCAGATGCACTGCTGCTACCTGAATGTGACTGACGTTTTCTGGACAGGATCCCCTCACAAGGATGCCCAAGACCATGATCCCATAGCCTGCCATGTCTGGGAGTGGACACTTCAACCACTGATGGAGCAGTGAAAGTAGTGCCACTATGAGAGGCTGATCAGGCACAGCCACGTTGACTAACATTAGATGATGTGGCTGATCTATCCCCATGTGGATGGTGTCCCCCTCCCAGCAGATGTTCCATCACAGACACCGCCCATGCCAACATGTCATTCATCCAGTCCATTGAATCATCAACACAGTTGGAAGCAGTCATGCATGTCAACCTATGCCACATCTAGAACCCTAAGCATTTCTCTGGATTGGAACGTGCCTGCACTTCCATGATGGCCCTAAACATACGTCGAGTGACACAAAAAGATACACCTGGATCAAGTGAAGGAAGGACAGCAAGCCTCCTCTGAGCACCCCTAGCAGATCTCCTGCATGGCACCTGACCCACACTTTGGCTACAGCCACAGTCAAAAGGCATTGAAGTTACAGTAACCACACTGCCTGATCGAGTGTCTCACCATCCACCTGTCCAATATCTGAAGGCTCACTGGAATGGGTTGACATAGGCCTAAAGGCTGTGTCCAATGGAATTACAGAGGATGGCTGAATGTCAACCTCAGTGTCAGATTCAACATCTGCACCTCCCGACTGTGCCTCTGTTTGGCCACTATCATCATCAGAGTCTGCTGATACTCTGACATCAGGTGATAGGAGTCCCACACTTCCACTGTCAGGATCAACTGTGATAATAAGCAACAAACACAGGAAAAAAAATCAAAACCTTCACTCTTGTAGTCCAATATATGCTAACAAACTAATAGTGGTGCCACTATTACAGACAGTACAGCAATACACATAACAGTCCTGGCACCAATATCACAAGCTAAATATTTCTTTGAACTGCTCATCAGTACTAACATAAACATATTTGGCTTACCATGTGCAAATGATTGTAGGCTGCCTATGCTGGATGGTTCTGGAAGAAGTTAAGCAAAAGGCAAGGATGTCATCATCATAATGAAAAGTAACACAGGGGGTTAAAACTTTTTGCCCTTTATATGTACTTTTAACAAGAAGTTGGATGACACGGCCAACCCAAGCCCATGTGTAATCAACCAGAATGTGTTGTTAACTGTATCAATCTACAACTATTCCCCCCAATAGAAATTGAATTTTAAACAGAACTTAAGTATTGCTGTCAATATTTTGTTATACAAGAAGTATTTAACAATTGAGATAGGTAAGCCTACTTGTAAGCTCCTCCTGGAGCATACTTGCCCTCCTTGAAAAAGCAGCACCAGTGGCAATGACATGCTGTTATGCACTTTCCGGTGAGTTGTCTGGATCCCAGACAGTAGACAGGAACTCTTCATTTGGTGTCAGTGGTGGATCTGTAGCAGACCACCCCCATAACCATCTGTTCACATCCACTGCAGCTGCTCTTCTCCAGCCCAGTGAAAACATTGTCAGTGGCCCTATGGTGCACCTGATCACATCCTGCTGTGGGCACCTACTGTGTTCATATCAGCCACTATCTGCTGTCAAATCTGCATTCTGCCAGACATTTCCCCCCATCCCCTCTCAAGCAGAAAGTCACCATGTTGCCTAAATACTTCCACAATAACGTCATTCTCAGGGTCACTAAAGGGGGGTTTGATGGGATTGGGATGCCTAGGTGAAATAGTCCTATGTGACATAAAATACAAAAGAAGGATAATACACATAAGTATCACATAAATAATCAGTATTCATTGTGGTATGTTAATTAGAGCATAAGAAGCTGAACTGTATGCTAATCAACCAATCCAAGATGTAGGAGCGATTCAACAAGCTATAAAGCAGCCGTGTAGACTCCATGCTGGTTTTCCCTGCAAATTCCAAAACCTACTGGGAATACAGCCATGGAAGTCTACATAGAACAAATGTTAGGGACTGCTGTTTCTTTAATTCATGTGCATGTGCAACAGGCTGACATCTATGCTGCTGCTGCTGCTCTAATAGACCACGGCCAAGAAGGAGAAGAGTTTTCAGACCCTAGTAAACTTATCACAATTTGCATGAGTTGGAAATTGTGGAGCGCTACAAAGTACATAGAGACACACTACAGAAACTCTGCAACCTCTGTCATCTTCAAATCAGAACCAGGGCAAACCAAGGGCAACCAATACCAGTGAAGACAAAGGTATGTGTAACATTTAGAACTTTAGCTACAGGAACATTTGAAAGACCAACAGGGGACATGTTGGGGGTGTCACAGGCATCAGCATCCAGGATTCTCCATCAATTCCTGAATGCTATGCTCCAACCAGTGACCACATACATTTTACCCATACTCCTGTGGACAGGGCCACAAATATGCAGAAGGTCTACCTTGTAGCACACTACCCAGACGTACTTGGTGCCATAGATTGTACACACATAGAAATCAAGGCACCACTCGGGAATAGAACTGTCTGTAAATAGAAAGGGCCACCCTCAATAACTACCATGTCATGTGTGTAAAGCTACTGTATAGGTTCATAGGTTCATAGGTTCATACTAGGCTATCTGCCCAAGGGCATTTATAAGCCTAGCCCATAGTTATGTGGCTTTTAGCCACCCTTTAGTTTGAATAAAACTATGCCTATTATTTTTGCTGTACCTCTGTCAAGCAGTATTGACACTGAAGTAATCCTAGGGTATATCTCGATCTCCCATCCATTGGTCAAGATTCCTCTTGAACAAGGCCAGTGAGGTGCTCTGCCTCACATGTACCGATTTTGTTCCACAGCATAGGGAGTCTCTGGGTGATGAATTTGTCCTCCTCAGCGATTTCTATTAATAACCGTGTCAAGGTTTAAGTCTCCGCCCTTGTGGTTCTGAGGGATCTAGATTTTTTGAGGTGAAGCATATTCATCAAATCTGGGTTTGACATGGCCTTATATGTCAGGCACAGGTCACCTCTGAGCAAGCGGTATGAGACTGAATAGAGCTGGAGTTCTTTCAGTCGGGCAGCATAAGACATATTTTTGAGACCCTTTATCCTTTTGGTGAGGAACTTTTGGGGCCTTTCCAGCTGCTGCAGGTGTCGGGTCAGATACATTCCAATGGGGCATTGTACTTAATCATAGGTCTAATGAGTGATGAGTACAGGGGGACGATGACCTCCCTTGATCTAGATGTGAATCCCTTCATGATCAGGTGGGCAATTTAGATGGTTTTCCTATCTACTTTAGCAACATGAGTGTCAAATGAAAGGCTACTGTCAACCTGGGTCCCCAGATCCCTGATGACTTCTTCTGTGCTCAGTGGATTGCCACCTATATGGTAGCTAGGGGTAGCCTTGTTTTTTCCGAAGGGTATGACTATGCATTTCTTGGCGTTTAACTTTAGGCCATGGCTCTGGCACCAGTTATCCGTTTCTGTGAGGCCCTTCTGAAGGATATCTGTGTCAGATGTGTTTTCGACTATGGTGGCTTCAGTTTTCAGTCATCTGCAAACTTTGTCAGCCATAACCCTCCTGTGTTTGCTTGTACTTCAGAAAAGTAGATGCCGAACAAGAGTGGACCCAGGACTGAGCCCTGTGGGACACCACTTGTGACAGGCTTTGAGTCTGACATGGCTCCAACAACTCTGACCCTGTGGGTTCTGTCACTTAGCCAGTTTGCAACCCATCTTGTGATGTATGGGTTTACATTCAAGCTGATGAGTTTTTCGATGATACCTGAGTGGGTATTGTATCAAGGCCTTTGCCAGGTCGAGGTAGGCTGTATGGACTGCCTTTCCTCATCAATAGCCTTGGTGACTGTCTCGAAAAGTCAACCACGTTTAAAAGGCATGATCTGCCTTTGACATAGCCAAACTGGGTTGGATCCAAAGTCTGCAAGTTTCCTATGTCTTTATTTATGAGTTCCATTATGAGCCTCTCCATGGCTTTGCAGATAAGGCTTGTCAAGCTAATGGGGCCGGTAATTACCAGGGTCGGTGGAGGCACCGCCTTGTGAAGTGGGGACCACAGTCGCCGTGCGCCTCCTTGGAGTGCAGTATCCTGAGGTGAGGCTAAGATTAAACAGCTGTCCTAACTGCGGGTTTAATTCCTCATTGAGTTAAGTGGAGCACACAGCCGGGACACCATCCCGGTCCCATGGATGCTGTGTTTTTGCCATGGAGAGGCAGTTCTCACCTGGGCTGGAGATGTTTGGGGGGCTACAATCCTCTGGTATAGATATCTCTCCTTTTGGGAGGGGGGGGGGAGAAGTTTGCACTGAACCTGTCAGCCAGTATGTTGGCAATGTGTGTAGGTTCAGTAATCTTCACATCATTTTGAACTAATTCTGAGCATATCTGGGAGTTTCCTCCTAGGTTTCTAACATAGCTAAAGAAGGCCTTATGATTGTCTTTTGAGTCCTTGGCGATTTTTCTCTCAAAATTTGCCTTGGATGATTTTATGAGAGCTCTTAGTTTTTTACTTATAATGATCAAAGGTGTCTTACCTTTCAAGGATTTTGCTCTATCTTGTAGTAGCTTTCCTCCTTTTGTTGTAGAGCTTGTTTATGGCTGGGGTCCACCAGACTGGATGCTTGCCTTTGGTACAAAGAGTCTTAGTTTTGTTTGGGATTGCCTGATCCATGCAGTCCTGTAGGTGCTGATAGAAGGCATTTGTAAGTGATTCAGCGGTTTGAGTAATGTTTACCACTGGCTCAGGGCCTTAAAGGAGACCACGCTAGTTTTTAGAAGTGTGAAGTCGGCTTTTGAGAAGTTTTTCACTGTGGTCTTTTTTATTTCAGGTGAGGGCGGGATGAGGACCTCCAGCGAGATTAGTTTATGATCTGATCTCACCAGTGAGGGGTATACATCCGGATGAACATTGTGATCCCATGTTCGTGATGATGAGATCAAGTATGTTTTCTCCTCTTGTGGGGATGGTGACTAGTTGTTCCATGGCATTTGAGTTTATGAACTCCAGGAACCTTTGGGCTAGAGTGTTTGGGCTTGAGTAGTGTTCCCAGTCTATATTTGGGTAGTTGAAATCACCTAGTATGATGGTGTTTGGAGATACATTTATCCCCTCCAATGTTTTCAGGAAGGCCATGTGAGGTTCCTGAGTTTGAGAGGGTGGCCTGTAACATGCTACAAATTGCAGAGCAGTCTTGCCTATGGTTAATTGCACCTGGATGGTCTCTGATGCATCGTGCATTGCCACCAACCTTGACGTGTGGGTGTCCTTTATGAATATGGACACCCCCCCTCCTTTCTTGGTGTTGTCTGGATTTTGGGGCCGGAACGCATGATATGAGGTGAAACCTGATAGTGCTGGGGTGCTCTCAGGAGCCTTGAACCAGGTTTCTGTCACAGCACAGACATCGATGTTCTCCATACTGAGAAGGGCCTCAAAGTGCGTGCATCTTGAGATTGAGACTTCTGGCATTGAGCAGCATTACCCTTAGTTTTTTTCCTTTTATGTGTTCTAGGGTGGTGGGTTTAGAATTTGAGCCTTGCCTAAAAAAGGCACTATGGGGGTGGCAAGAGCCTTTGCCAATATCCGGAAGCCTAGGGGTGACAGGTGCAAGCCGTCCCTTGCGAAGCAGCGTGGCTTGTCCAGCATGTCATCCCAGGCAGACAGACATTGGATCCCCTTTGAATGACACCAGAATTTAAGCCAATTATTAAAGCTGATCATCTTATCACTGTATTGTGGCATCATTCTAGGTGAAGGTAGGATACTGCTCAAGGTCAGGGTCATACCTGCCTGGGCTACATAATCAGAGAGCTCCTCAATGTCTCTTTTCATGTAGTCCAAGGAGGTACATGAAATGTTAGATGTTAGATGTATCAGATGTTCACTAGGGATGATATCCCACAAGGTCATTTTCTGGGAGAAAAAGCTTATGCACTGTAATCGTGGGTGATGATGCTCATCAGAAATGTGCATACACCTGTTGAAGAACACTATAATGAGGCTCACACTCAAACCAGAAATATCATAGAGTATGTCTTTGGGCTACTGAAGTCATGGCTTCGATGCCTAGAAACATCTGGGGGAATCTTGCAGTACAATCCACGTACATGTACTGAAATCTTCACCGTCTTTGTCATGCTTCCTAGCATCATCCTGAGAAAACAGCTACAACAGGCTCAACAAGAGGAAGGGGCACACATCCCCCCACCAATGGCAAGGTCTTCATACCCACACGCAGGTGAAGAGTCAGAGGGGGAACCAGTAGCTGCTGTGGGTGTAGGCAGAAATAGGTATGGTCAATATGCCCTTGCATTGACTAAGAGGCAATGCATAGCACACTCACTCACCACCTAAAGTGGCTAAGACCTTCATTCTATGCACATACATATAGTAACACTGATGCCAGGTAACCCTCACAACCTTTACTTACCCATGTAATGGCTGTGTATTCCTAACATCAGACAGACTCAGTCCTGAACTAAAACTGTTGCAGCTGCTAGATTACAAGGTAAGTGTTGAACCTGGTGGGTTAAAACAGAATTGTGCAATAATACAAATGAATGGCATAACCTTGCATGTTGTTACTTGGCAATGTAAGTAAGTAAAAGGTGGATGATTTGTACAGCAATGACTTTAATATGTGACAGCCGAGACCTATATGAATACATGTGTCCTCTATCAATTAATAGGCCTCAGGCATCAAAGATTCACACATTCATACCTCTCAAAAGTACTGATGGCCACCAAATGTCCTCAATTTGGCCTCTTACTTTTGTACTGGAAAATCATTAAACAGAGAAGTTAGAAAGTAGTGAGACACATTTCAGTTTCAGACTTTACAAGATTCTTAAAAATATTGATGCAAAAAACTGTTATGATTCTGTCAACTGTCTAACTTTCTAAGACCAAAATCTGTCAAAAATACAATTAGCAAAACAACATCACAAAGACAGATATACTAAGCACTAAGTCAGTTATGCACCCTGAGTATCAAAAACAAAGCTTATGTATCCCTGAATCCAAAAGATAGAAAACAAGGATATGGCACAGTTATCATCACTTGCACAGGGTGTTTTTTTGTGTGTGGGGGGAGGCAGGAAGCCTAGGCTGACATAAAAGGTAAGTGAGTACATGTGAGTAAAAAAGAGAAACCAGCAGACATTTGGATAAGGTAGCAAAGGGCAAGTGAGACAGAATGAGCTTTAAGCTTCACAGCTGTACCATGTAACTGTTGTATGTGTGTCTGTATGAGTTCTCCAGGTGAAATTAGTGCGTGAGTACCTGCAAGAACTCAGCCAAGTTCTGTGCTAGCTTTATGTCTTGGTATGTTAGACAGGTGTGAGCCATGCATAGTAGAGATGGTAGTTCATCGTTGTCATACCCGACCACAAGAACTGGCTCTGCCAGGAGTTGCACTGGCATGTCCACCCCCATGGTCAGATGCACTGCTGCTACCTGAATGTGACTAATGTTTTCTGGACAGTATCCCCTCACAAGGATGCCCAAGACCATGATCCCATGGCCTGCCATGTCTGGGAGTGGACACTTCAACCACTGATGGAGCAGTGAAAGTAGTACCACTATGAGAGGCTTATCAGGCACAGCCACGTTGACTAACATTAGATGATGTGGATGATCTATCCCCATGTGGATGGTGTCCCCCTCCCAGCAGATGTTCCATCACAGACATCGCTCATGCCAACATGTCATTCATCCAGTCCATTGAATCATCAACACAGTTGGAAGCAGTCATGCATGTCAACCTATGCCACATCTAGAACCCTAAGCATTTCTCTGGATTGGAACGTGCCTGCACTTCCATAATGGCCCTAAACATATGTCGAGTGACACAAAAAGATACACCTGGATCAAGTGAAGGAAGGACAGCAAGCCTCCTCTGAGCACCCCTAGCAGATCTCCTGCATGGCACCTGACCCACACTTTGGCTACAGCCACAGTCAAAAGGCATTGAAGTTACAGTAACCACACTGCCTGATCGAGTGTCTCACCATCCACCTGTCCAATATCTGAAGGCTCACTGGAATGGGTTGACATAGGCCTAAAGGCTGTGTCCAATGGAATTACAGAGGATGGCTGAATGTCAACCTCAGTGTCAGATTCAACATCTGCACCTCCCAACTGTGCCTCTGTTTGGCCACTATCATCGTCAGAGTCTGCTGATACTCTGACATCAGGTGATAGGAGTCCCACACTTCCACTGTCAGGATCACCTGTGATAATAAGCAACAAACACAGGAAAAGAAATCAAAACCTTCACTCTTGTAGTCCAATATATGCTAACAAACTAATAGTGGTGCCACTATTACAGACAGTACAGCAATACACATAACAGTCCTGGCACCAATATCACAAGCTAAATATTTATTTGAACTGCTCATCAGTACTAACATAAAAATATTTGGCTTACCATGTGCAAATGATTGTAGGCTGCCTATGCTGGATGGTTCTGGAAGAAGTTAAGCAAACGGCAAGGATGTCATCATCATAATGAAAAGTAACACAGGGGGTTAAAACTTTTTGCCCTTTATATGTACTTTTAACAAGAAGTTGGATGACACGGCCAACCCAAGCCCATGTGTAATCAACCAGAATGTGTTGTTAACTGTATCAATCTACAACTATTCCCCCCAAAAGAAATTAAATTTTAAACAGAACTTAAGTATTGCTGTCAATATTTTGTTATACAAGAAGTATTTAACAATTGAGATAGGTAAGCCTACTTGTAAGCTCCTCCTGGAGCATACTTGCCCTCCTTGAAAAAGCAGCACCAGCGGCAATGACATGCTGTTATGCACTTTCCAGTGAGTTGTCTGGATCCCTGACAGTAGACAGGAACTCTTAATTTAGTGTCAGTGGTGGATCTGTAGCAGACCACCCCCATAACCATCTGTTCACAGCCACTGCAGCTGCTCTTCTCCAGCCCAGTGAAAACATTGTCAGTGGCCCTATGGTGCACCTGATCACATCCTGCTGTGGGCACCTACTGTGTTCATATCAGCCACTATCTGCTGTCAAATCTGCATTCTGCCAGACATATCCCCACATCCCCTCTCAAGCAGAAAGTCACCATGTTGCCTAAATACTTCCACAATAACTTCATTCTCAGGGTCACTAAAGGGGGGTTTGCAGGGATTGGGATGCCTAGGTGAAATAGTCCTATGTGACATAAAATACAAAAGAAGGATAATACACATAAGTATCACATAAATAAAAGTCCTGATTTAGTATAACACATAAAAGGTATTGACCACTGGAGAAACATAAAACAGTCAAGATATTCAAATATTAAAAAAAAGGAATTGTGCAGTTGTAACATATTACAATCACACACAAAGCAAGTTTGGATACAAAACAATGAGAGTAACAATAGCAAGTCTTGTTTGTGTGAAACCAGAAATGCAACTTGGATCCGCCCAAAAAACAACAGGCAAATGACACATTTTGCTAACAAACCATCAGTGAAATGTTAGAAGTGCTATCAAATAAACTGTCCCTGAAACATGTCTGCACATTTACCACAGAACAATTCATTTTATGCAATTGCCAGTCATGTCTACCTGTGGCCAGCACTCCCCTAGAGGTGTGTATGGGCCATCCTAGAAGGCTAACACCCCTGTGCCATTGACAATATAGGGCATTTACATTTCACAGAAATAACAATAGAAAAGTATAAAGAGAAAAAAACAGTTGTAACATTAGCACTTGTTATGATAGTTAATAAGGCTGTGCATCTGAGAAAGGAAAATGCCCTGATAAGAATGCTCATGCCATCAGTAAACTTCTAAGAAATGCATACAGATAAAAGTAACATTTGTTGATGCATGTGTATGTATGTATGTATATATATATATATATATATATATATATATATATATAGAGAGAGAGAGAGAGAGAGAGATTTTTTCTTAGTGACATGTGAACATATCCAGTATATAAGACAAGAAGAAAAAATAGGTGCATTTATTTACCATGGAGTGGTTCATCCTTCTGTTCCTGCTTGGCATTTTTGTGTTTTGCATATCCAGTATATAGCTAAAAATGCAATCATACTTTATCAAGATCAGTAGTCTTCTGTGCAAATAAATTCCAAAGTATTATCTTCTTGTGTGTTATCACCATAAACAAGTCTCCACACCTTCAGGTTTCCTAGCAACACAGTTCCCCTTATATAGTGTAGATTCAGGACTCTGAGCAAGGTGGAGATGCAAATGAGGTGTGAACTCAGAACTGCTGAATCCCAAATACTTGGGTCCATGTATCTAATATAAATATAGTGCAGGCACTCCCTCAGTATTTGTTGCTAATGGATTGCAACTGTGACTGATCACTGACAGGGGAAGGAAAACACAACAGCAATTCAGACTACCTTACCTCCAGTGAGTGTGTTAGCCAGGTTAGACTTTTGAAGTGTAGAAGTTCTGATGAAGACAACTGCTGCTAAAAGTGCTCAACATTTTATGTTTGTACAGCATTAAATGTTTATGTGTGTGGGTGTGTGTATATATATATATATATATATATATATATATATATATATATATATATATATATATATATATATATATATATATATATATATATATATATATATATATGTATATATCCTTGGTCATGGTTTCTTCAAAGTGTAGAAATAATTGTATAAAGGTTTTAAATGTAAGTAAGCAGCACACATGTCACATTTCTGTTCAGTAACATCCAACCTCCCTTCATTTTTTGACAACTGTGTATTATTGTTATTTAATATCCTCACACGTTTTAATGACAATGATACAGAATGCCTTACAGACTGCATGTCTCAGATTACTGGCCAGATAAGACCAGAATGAGCAGCAAACACAGAGAGATAAGACAGAGCTGCACTTATGCAAGCAATAGTTAGAAATGGTTGTGTTATCACTCAGTGCACTACTCCTGAAATTAATACATGTATATATGTATAAACAACAGTCATATGTTAGTACTGTGGAGGATGTTGCAGTTGGTAGTATGCACAATAATTTTAGTTTTCTGCTGTAAAGCTGTTTGTGTGCCAATTGGAGTGAGAGTTCAAATCCAGACTACTGTAAAAATATTTCATGTGTACAAACATACATTTTGTAGTGTTTAATAGATTTTTTCTTCATTTCACCTAATTTTCACTTTGTGTGTGTGTATTTAATGTCAGTGTTTGTGTGGTGCATGATACAGACAGTATCAACACACACCAAAGATTGCTGCTATAGCCATGACAACACATGAGATGAAACAAAAACATGGGGGGATTTGTTACATTATGAAAACAAATGCACAGCCCAAGGATAATGTAGACACCGCACCCTATAAGCAAACCAATTAGCATGTGTTCTGTGTCCTAGGGTATATGGCATGTTGAACATCCAAAAGCATGTGACCACAGTGGTGACTACTGAGTTTGTGTAGGACATCCACATCAAAGGCCATAATACCTCCATATTTCTCAGCCTTCATCACACCAATAACTGAGTACAATACACCCTTTTTTATGTACCTCCATACACATCTTCCAGTGATGTGTAACTGAAGTGTACCACCTTTGCCACAGTGAGCTGTCACACATCGTATTGGCCATACCTAGGTATTCTTTTTGTTGCATGAATATTACTGTCTGATGGTGCGGAACCCCATCAATGTGTTATACCAGATACATGTATGATACCTGTTCTGGTGATGCTCACAGTACATACATAGCTGTTTGACAACATTGTTGGCATGGGTTATATTTGTGACAGTGTGTATTGTGGAATATATATATATATATATATATATATATATATATATATATATATATATATATATGTGTGTGTGTGTGTGTGTGTACATATATATTTCCCTATGCAAATATTCTCCAGGATGATATTCAACATTATGTAAAGGGGGGTACATTGTCAGTATTTGATTATTACTTTTCATTGCAGTATTACCTGTGCATTGATACAGATGCATGTAATTCGTTTTTAGTGCATGTTCCCCTATGGGTAAACTGAGGAAAAATGTAAACTTATTAAGACCTTAGTCTTAACAGCACTTATGCATTCTTAATGAAAGATTATTAGGCACACCTAACCACTGTTAACTTGTAGTTTCAAACTAGGGACTAATAGGGACGATGCTGGCTGACAACAATATCAGAAAGTAAAACAATTTTTAAAAGCTATTAGAACTTCACACTATCACATGTATAAACAAAATATGGCAAAATGAAGTGTCTTAACAGCTATTAACTTTATTTATTTTATTTATTTTACATTTGTTGACTGGGATTGTCCGACTGAGCTGAAGAGCCCTTTTTCAACAGAGGCCCAGGGAGAAAAGCTCCAACATTTAAAAAATGTCATTATAAATTAGCATTAAACAGCAATATTACAGGATTATTACAAGGCATTAAGTAGGAATACAATGTTATACAGTGTCAATAATCAGGAGTATAGCATAACTATTTCAAGATGTATAAAAAGAAATATGTCATTAAGATGAATATAATTTTAGGGTAAGTGGTTACAAAAACCCAGCTTTATTATAATGTAGTTGCATGAAGGCAATTACAATAGAATGTTTCTCTGAAGTGATTTGCTTAATAGATTTTCAGAAGACAGTAGAAAGAGTAGTCAAGGAAGATTAGAGAGAGCTAGTGAGAAGAGTGAGTTAAGGGCAGAAAGTAGATTAGGGTATGAGAAGTAGGGGATGTTAAGGAGGGAGAGTGCAGTGGCAGGACCAGTGACTTTTAAAGTGCTCTTTGGTGGTTGTCTTAAATTGTTTAGGATGTGTAAGGGTCCTGATTTCTAGTGGGAGCCTATTCCAGGTGATAGTGGGATGATAGCTGTACATGTTGTGTCCAAAGTTAGGCTTGAGTTTGTAGATTTGTAGTAGGTCTTGGTTAGAACTTCGGAGAGGTCTGGAGGGAGAATAATGGGAGATGAGAGGGGATAGTGCTGGACAGTAGGAAGGCTGGTATAGGATAGAATGGATGATCTGGAGCTGAGAGAGAAGAAGCTGGTGGGGTAATTCAAGCCAGTTTAGGTGTTTTAGAGAGAGACAGTGATGGGATTTGTAGGTTTGTTGGGCAGCAAATCTAGCAACCTTGTTGTAGGTAGATTCAAGTTTGGTCAGGAGTGTTGAGTTAAGATTTGTGAGAATTTGAGAGTTGTACATTAGACTGGGTAGAAGGTACGTAAGGGAGAGAGTAATCTTGGCTTCAGAGGTAAGGAATTTCTTGTTACAGTAAAGGAGCCCTAGTTTTGAATGAGTCTTTTTGATACAGTTGTTAACATGCAAGTCAAATTTAAGCTGATCGTCAATGGTTACGCCTAAGAGCTGAGTGCTGGATTCTACCTGAATGGGAGTGTTATTAAGGGACTGTATGGAGAAGGAGGGTTTAATATTGTTGAACTTCTTAGGTAGGAAGAGTAACAGCTTTGTTTTTTGGGTCTATATCACATACTCAAAGTTTAATAACTTCGAACACAGAATGTTCAAACCATCAAGTTCAAAGTTAAAAAACTTCGACCATGGATAAAAAAAAAGAAATAAATAAACTGTTGTAAGCATGGGGGCAAGCCGCCCCTGCACCCCCTACCCCCGCTACTTAAATATGCCAACTCTGAGATCGCACCACATTGAACAAAACGGAAACCGCCCCTTACGGAGATTTCCATTGAAACGCTCGAACTTCTGCAAATTCGAACTTATGGTCTCAACCATATGAGGTTTGAACTTGCAGAAGTTTGACTGTCTGATAGGAACCCTGATTTTTTAGGGTTAAGGATGAACTGGTTGTTGGACAGCCATGTTTCAACTAAGTTAAAAGATGCCTGATCAGCTGAGAAGAGCTTAGAGGGAGAGTTGGCTGTGGTGATGACTGTAGAATCATCTGCGTATTGCATTAAAGAATACTGAGGACAGGAGGTATACAGCTGATTAGTAAAGATATTAAAAAGTAAAGGCCCTAGGATAGACCCTTGAGGTATACCCATTTTTACAGGGAGAGGAGGGGAGAGTGCAGATTGCCATGTCACTGATTGAGATCTATCAGTGAGGTAGCTAGAGAACCATGCAACAGTATCAGAGGAAAAGATGAGGTTATGCAGTTTGTGCAGCAGAAGAGATTATGCAACAGTGTCAAAAGCTTTTGACACGTCCAAGAATAGGCAAGAAATAGGTTTATGGTCATCCATTGCAATAGAGACAGTGTTGAAGGATACTAGAGCTGTAGTGGTGCTATGTTTGGGTCTGAAGCCATGTTGAGTGGGTGTAAGCAGATTTTCCTGTATTAGATACTGCATAACTTGTTTATGAATACATTTTTCTAGTAGTTTAGAGAGAGGGGAGAGGATAGCAATAGGTCTAAAGTTGGAGGTATCAGAGGTGTTACCTCCTTTGTGTACAGGTAGAGTGTAGCATTGTTTCCAGATGGAAGGGACTTTAGATTCAGAGATAGAGCAATTGATTAGGGTAGATACAGGGAGAGCAAGAGACTCAGCTGCTATTAGAAGAAACGTGGAAGGAATATTGTCAGCTGATGCTGAGCATGGTTTTAATTTAGAGAGTAGAGTTTTGATGTAGTTAGCAGGTACCAGTTTGAGGGAGAAGGTATTTGAGGAGATAGTTTTAGGATTAGGTTCAGAACATTTGGGGATGTTAGTAGTAGAGGAGTTTGGGTTAGAGTTCAGTAGCTTAGATATTGAATTGATAAAAGAGGTATTGAAGATAGTGGCAGTTTCTTCAGATGTCTTGTCTGGGCATGGATTGGGGGAGCTAAGATTACTGGGATATAATATTTAGTTAATAGAGTTCCAGAATTTTTTAGGATTAGATTTTAGGGCTGTGGGAGGATTGTTATAGAAGTTCTTTTTATCTTTGTTTATTTGTTTTTTGTCAGATTTCTGAGTTCTTTATATTTTTGCAAGTCTGCAGGGAGCTTAGTTTGTGACCATTTTTTCCATAACTTGTCTCTAGTTATCATAAGGGTACGAGTGGCTTTTGAAAGCCACGGAAATATGGTGGACTTAATTCAGACTTTGTGAGGGGGAACAAGTGAGTCTAAGATGCTAAGGAAGGTGGAGTTGAAAGCTAGGACTGCTTCTTCTAGTGGGAGTTGGGTAAGGAATTTCCAGTTTACTTTAGAGATGAGGGCTTTAAAGGTTTCTGGATGGAAGTTAGAGAGTTTGCGACAAGTGATAAATCTAGGATGTTTTGAGAAGTGGGGAGTGAACCTAATTACTTTTATAGGGGAGTGATCACTCAGGGTGTTTGGTAGGGTTTCAGGGTTATGGTATTTGGAAGGATTAGATACAAGTACCCAGTCAATAAGAGTACTAGATGTGTGAGAGTTGTTTGTATGAGTAGGTTGGGATATTAGCTGTGTAAAGCCATATAAATTAATATGAGTATTAGAGGTTGGATTACTGAGAGTTAACCAGTTAATGTTGACATCCCCAAGGAGGATAGTTTCATTGGGGATGTGTTGAGAAAAGTATGAAAAAATATTTTCAAGCAAAGGAATGTTGCCTCCTAGAGGAATATAGATGGCTGATACTGTGATAGTGGTGTGATCATTGATTTTAAGGTTAGCTGTAAGTAGTTCAGCAGGGGAAAAGGATGGGATAGGTTTCATAATACCTGTAATGGTGAGGTGATTCGAGTAGAGGATGGCTACACCACCCTCTTTTTTGTTTTGGAGATCTATGTAGAGTATATTATAACCAGGGGGGAAAATGTCTTTATCAGAGGTTTGGGGTTTTAGCCAAGTCTCTGTTAGGGTGATGACATCAGGGGTGTGGAAGGCTATCCAGGCTTGGATTTCACTAACTTTGGTTAAAATACTATGAGCATTCATAGAGTAAAAGGAAATATGTTTGTTTGAAGAGGATGAGTTTATTAAGTAGGTAGAGGTAGAGTTATGCATGGTGGGGTGATGGATGGGCACGGGATTTGGATGCATGTCTCCTGATAGAAACAGGGCTTTATGAAGTTGGCAAAGTTTGAAATTAAATAGGTTGTAAGTCAAGTACTTTATCTTTGCTTTAGATGCTAGAGAGTGAGGGGGAGGAAGTCTGATGATTTTAGGCAGAGGGATGTTCATGGAAAAGATAGAGGTGGAGATTGTAACAGAGTACTGCAGAGATGAGAAGCAGTTAGTATGGGCATTAGTGGGATCTCTATGGACAGGTGGTAATGGAGTAGTACAAGATGTAGGAATGAGAAGGAGAAGTAATGGAGGCAAGAGGAAAATGGAGAGGGTTGCAAAAGCCATGGCCTATGGTGGGGAAGTAGGATTGGGATGGAGTGAGGAGTGGGTAAGGAACTAGGAAAAATAAGTTGTTGGAAGTGTTAGATAGTTGAAGCAAAATTTAAGTGAAACAACCTGTAGGGGGAGTAGGAGATATGTAGGAAGAAGGAAGATTTGCAGCCGACTAAACTATGAAGTCATAAGTAAAGGAGGGCAAGGTGTTTAGAATGTTTTAGCAGATGGGAAGGGGTGGAGTTAGGGGTGGAATGGATTAGTTGGTTAGGTATAAAGGAAATTATATGGGGTGGGTAGGAACGGGGGTGGGAGATGAGCAAAGTGAGCCCGAGCGTATCGAGGGCGAACAGAGTGGGATGGGCCAGGAAACGGCAGTCACCTCAAGAAATAATCAGCAGGCCAGAAGGGAAACAGTAAGGAGCACACAGTGAGAGTCAGCAGATACGTAGAAGAGGTGGGGAGGTGCAGACAGAGAAGGAAGAGATGTTATAGCGAGGTATACACAGGTATTTGCAGTAAGATAAAAACAGTTAAAAGAAAACCACAAACAGAAAAACAAAAAGAGTATAGCTAACTAAGAGAGAGATGACACTAGGGTAGTGACTAACTTATAGATGACAAAGAGAGACAGAGACAAGGTTCCTAAACAGATGATTATGTGGGGGGGCTCTCAATGGTATGCAGGTATCCTGTACAGTAGACAAAGTAAGACTTCTTTGTGGTATGAGATTAGAGCATACTTTTAGTGTAAACTGGCTATACAATAGAGCACAAGTGTATTTCCAGGAGTTGGAGCAGTATTAGTAAAGGAAGACGTGATCTTGAGGGAAGACACTTTGCTTTTAAAACCTAGGGAAAACAGGAGGAGAGAGAATGTGTCGAATATAAAAGCTAGGGGGAAAAAAACAAAAACAACAGAGATACTATGCATGCAACTACTGATAACAGCTAGAAAGGAGTTAGTGGAGATAAAATATGAAAAATACAGAAATTAATAAAGTGCATATGATATTAACTTTACAGATTAGATCAGTAGCAAAGTGGGACAAAAGTTCAGTAACTCACGTGACAATAAAAATGTCTGCTGTAGTTCATGTGGTAAACATGTGCCATTTTATAGTTGAAATAATCAAACTAACTGAGATAAGAGAATATAGCTAAACAGAAGTTCTATACTTTAACTCTTGAATTATACAACCCAGGTTAAGGAGTTAAAACAACTGGCAGTCTCACAGCAACAGAACTTGAAACTAAACAAAGTGAGCTATACTTCACATCCATAAGACTGCTACTAAACGTATTTGACATATAGGTCATGCCATAAAGCAGTCACTGTACAAGTTAAATGCCCAATAATACAATGCCTAGATTCTACAAATCAGCTGTCACCAGTTAACACTGCTAAAGAAATTCAAACTGCAATCTACAGATATATTGCAAAAGTGTACAATAGAGCAATTGGTACTCAAGTAGAAATATATCCAAAAGCAGATAAAAAAATAACATATATCAATTTATCTACAGCCTTTCATTTATGTGGCATGAGGCAATAACTCAGCCAAGCCATGACTTTGCAAATATTTGAAAAGGTGCTTACCAAAGTCCCACAAATAAGTTGCAATAGCATACAAAGCTCTTCCAGGTGAAGTAAATGCAGTTTAAATGCTGAGTACAAGGGAAAAGCTGTTTACATCAGTAATATTAGGGACCTGCACACCACTGACAGGAAGCCACAGACTAGTAGGAAGAGGAAAACAAAATGGCGCAGAAACACTAACAGTTTAAAAATGCCCCAGAGGATTAAGGGTGAGAGACAAAGAGTGGGATGAGGGAAATGTAGTATATGCAGAGTGTGATAGACAGGAAGGCAGAGGGGGAATGCAGGGAAATGTAGTTTATATGCAGAGTGAGATAGACAGGAGAATAGAGGGGTATTCAGGGCCAGGAAATGGCAGTCACCACAAGAAACAATCAGCAGGCCAGGAGGGAAACAGTAAGGAGCACACAGTGAGAGTCAGCAGGTAAGTAGAATAGGTGGGGAGGTGCAGACAGAGAAGGAAGAGATGTTATAGTGTGGTATACAGGTATTTGCAGTAAGATAAAAATAGTTAAAAGGAAACCACAAACAGAAAAACAAAAAGAGTATAGCTTACTAAGAGAGAGTTGATACTAGGGTAGTGACTAACTTATAGATAACAAAGAGAGACAGAGGCAAGGTTTCTAATCAGGTGAGTATGGGGGGGGGGGGCTCAGTCGTATGCAGGTATCCTGTACAATAGACAAAGTAAGACTAATCTGTGGTATGAGCTTAGAACACACTTTTAGTGTAAACTGGCTATACACTAGAGCACAGGCGTAATTCCAAGAGTTGGAGCAGTATCAGTAAAGGTAGACGCAGTCTTGAGGGAAGACACTTTGCTTTTAAAAACAAAATTGAAATTAATTTTTTAAATCCATTAATTTTACAGAGCAGCACTTTGTTTCTTCCGTCTGTCTAATTAATAGGGCCACAAGCTAAACCAGCTTTGAAAGTGAACAAAATAGTCCAAACTCCAATTTTGTTGTTTTATCTGTAACTGGTAGTACATGGAACAGATAAAGCTTCATGCACTGCAAAGAATTATGACGTTTTCACCAGTCATCACCTTTTATAATATCTTCTCGACATGGATGCCAATATTCACCTCTTGAGTGAAGTTCTTGGCATCTATTTCTTAAACACATAATAAGCCGGTTTATATTCCATTCAATATTATTCTGGCCTTAGTTAGCAGATACTTACTAATTAGGAAAATATTGGTTATTATTTCACATAAAATAACATCTCCATCTGATGGCAGTCTGCTAATATCCTTCATACATATCAAGCCAGTGAATAATATTTGTGAAAGTAAACTGAAGCAGGAAGATAATATTTCCAGAGTGAAACACTGAAACTGCAAATGACCAATGTTTCTGTCATTGTATACTCAGAAACTGTTAGAACACTCTTCATATGGACTGCAGTAATCTATGAAGTAATACCAGGTTAAAAGCATAGCAACAATATTTCCATGTAGAATATGATGTACTATTCAAAACCTATCATTAGTAAGGGCAGTTAGTATAACAAGTAGAAAGGAATACAAAATATTGATCAGGACAGACACAGTATACGTTATTCATATTAATGACTACTGCAGAAGCCTTAGCTATATTGATTATATCCTGAGAAGGGTACAACAGCCAGCCAGCTTCCAATGTTTCAGGGCACCTTCCAAGCTCCAAAACTGTCAAGCAGCTTGAACTGAGCTGACAAAGTCAAGTCTGAGCACAAAGCCCTTCAGAGCTTTCCTTCTGCCACAGAGTACACTCCTCTGAGGCTTTCAAGGATCAAGTGTCGGCCTGAAATTTCCTTTGCTGGGCAGATATGTTTCCTTTGGGGGAAAAAAACTTTTTTTTTATATTTACTGATGTTTTATTACTCTCCTCTTCAGGAAAGTCATTTTAAAGCTAGGAGCGTTGTGTTTTAACAGACTGCCTGGAGACTGCAATGTACTTTTAAATTGAACACTCGTTTTTTTCTGTCAGTTTAAAAGTAATACAAACTAACTGAAACATTTTTCTCTGGAGAAATTGGGTTTATCTTTCCATTGTGACACTGCAACAATGTTTGAAAGGGCTTTTTACTGTGTTTTTTCTGTCAAAAAAGTAACATTTTTGGACTGTTAGTTTTACCAGCATTTGCTCCTTGTCTTTCCCTGGACGACGCAGCATTTTCAGATTGACCATGGGACATATAGCCAAGCCCATGAAAAAGTTAAGCAACTATGTAGCCCTTCTTTAGTATAATATATTACATGTATTGGAGGGTTACTGGCTTAATTTCTAGTTGTCTCATATTTTTTCATTGTATGAACTATATATATTAACCAGTACTAAAACAGTGGAGCTACAGTGCAAACAAAAGCTCATGTACATTTTCTATAAGATAAACTAATTAAGATAAATTATAAATACATCATACTGTTATATAACAGCAGGGTGATCTGATACAATGCTTAACAATTAAAATCAGCAGCATGATTTTTCAGTTGTGTGCATTGTGAAACCTGATATCTGAATTGTTGCTTTTTCCCGTAGACATTTTGAGTATTTTATAAGTTGAAAACAAATGGTCTACACTACATAGTTGCTTACCTACTTAAATTGATTAGAGGTTTTGCAATTTAGGT
Organism: Protopterus annectens; assembly: GCF_019279795.1. NCBI lineage: Eukaryota > Metazoa > Chordata > Ceratodontiformes > Protopteridae > Protopterus > Protopterus annectens. The sequence goes on along the minus strand of NC_056728.1, from coordinate 109,337,846 downwards.
TCATAGGTTCATAGGTTTATACTAGGCTATCTGCCCCAAGGCATTTATAAGCCTAGCCCGAATTTTTGTGGCTTACGCCACCCCTTATATAAAAAATACTGTACCCATTAGTTTGTTGTGCCTCTGTCCAGCAGTGACACAGAGATGATTCCCGGGGTAAACCTACGATCTCCCATCCACAAGTCAAGATTTCTCTTGAACAGAGCCAGCGAGGTGCTCTGCCTCACATGGACCGGGACTCTATTCCACAGCATAGGGAGTCTCTGAGTGATAAATCTATCCCTCCAGCACGTCCTATTTATATCCGTGCTAAGGTTTAAGTCGCTTGCTCTAGTGGTTTTGGTGGATTTGGATTTTTTGAGGTGGAGCATGTCCATTAATTCCGGGTTGGACATGGCCTTGTATGTCAGGCACATGTCACCTCTGAGCAGACGGTATGCGACTGAATAGAGCTGGAGTTTCTTCAATCTCACAGCATATGACAGATTTTGGAGTCCCTTTATCCTTTTGGTGAGAAACTTTTGGGGTCTCTCCAATTGCTGCAGATGTCGGGCGAGATACATCCCGAATGGGGCATTGTACTCGATCATTGGTCTGATAAGTGAAGAGTACAGGGGAACAATGACCTCACTAGATCTGGATGTGAATCCCTTCATGATCAGGTGGGCAATGTAGAAGGTCTTTCTAACCACTTTAGCAACGTGAGTGTCAAAAGAAAGGCCACTGTCAACCTGGGTCCCCAGGTCCCTGATAACCTCTTCTGTGCTTAGTGGATTGCCACCCATATGGTAGCTTGGGGTTACCTTGTTTTTCCTGAAGGGTATGACTATACATTTTTTGGCATTTAACTTCAGGCCATGGCTCTGGCACCAGCTATCTGTTTCCGTGAGTCCCTTCTGGAGGATATCCGTGTCCGATGCACTTTCTACTATGGCGCCCAGTTTGCAGTCGTCTGCAAACTTTGTCAGCCAAAGTCCTCCCATGTTGGCCTGTACTTCTGAGAAGTAGATGCCGAACAATAGGGGGCCAAGGACAGAGCCCTGTGGGACATCACTTGTGACCGGCTTGGAGTCTGACATAGCGCCAGCAACGCTAACCCTGTGGGTTCTGTCCTTAAGCCAGTTTGCAACCCATCTTGTGACATATGGGTTTACATTTAAGCTGGTAAGTTTTTCTACAATACCCGAGTGGGGTATTGTGTCGAAAGCCTTTGCAAGGTCAAGGTAGGCTGTATGGACTGCCTTTCACTCATCAATGGCCTTGGTGACTGTTTCGAAGAAGTCGACCAAGTTCAAAAGGCATGATCTTCCCTTGACGAAGCCAAACTGGGTCGGGTCCAATGTCTGCAAGTCCCCTATATCTTGTTTATGAGCTCCATTATGATCCTCTCCATAGCTTTGCAGACTAGACTTGTTAAGCTTATGGGGCGGTAATTACCAGGGTCCATAGAGGAACCGCCTTTGTGGAGTGGGACCACAGTTGCTGTACGCCACTCCTTGGGCACGTATCCTGTGGTAAGGCTGAGATTAAACAGCTGCCTTATGTGTGGGTTTAATTCCTCATTTAGCTCGTGTAGCACACAGCCAGGGACACCATCCGGTCCCATTGATGCTGTGTTTTTAGCTTTAGAGAGAGCAGCTTTCACCTGCACATTTGAGATGTCTGGGAGGCTACACTCTGCTGGGATAGTTATCTCTCCTTTAGGGGGGGAGAGGGGGGTGAAGTTTGCACTTTACCTGTCTGCCAGTATGTTGGCAACGTCTGTGGGTTCAGTGATTTTTGTATCATTTTGGACTAATTCTGAGCATATCTGGGAGTTTCCACCCAGGTTCCTAACATAGCTGAAAAAGGCCCTATGATTGTCCTTTGAATCTACAGATATATTGCAAAAGTGTACAATAGAGCAATTGGTACTCAAGTAGAAATATATCCAAAAGCAGATAAAAAAATAACATATATCAATTTATCTACAGCCTTTCACTTGTGTGGCATGAGGCAATAACTCAGCCAAGCCATGACTTTGCAAATATTTGAAAAGATGCTTACCAAAGTCCCACAAATAAGTTGCAACAGCATACAAAGCTCTTCCAGGTGAAGTAAATGCAGTTTAAATGCTGAGTACAAGGGAAAAGCTGTTTACATCAGTAATATTAGGGACCTGCACACCACTGACAGGAAGCCACAGACTAGTAGGAAGAGGAAAACAAAATGGCGCAGAAACACTAACAGTTTAAAAATGCCCCAGAGGACTAAGGGTGAGAGACAAAGAGTGGGATGAGGGAAATGTAGTATATGCAGAGTGTGATAGACAGGAAGGTAGAGGGGGAATGCAGGGAAATGTAGTATATGCAAAGTGAGATAGACAGGAGAGTAAAGGGGTATTCAGGGCCAGGAAATGGCAGTCACCACAAGAAACAATCAGCAGGCCAGGAGGGAAACAGTAAGGAGCATACAGTGAGAGTCAGCAGGTAAGTAGAAGAGGTGGGGAGGTGTAGACAGAGAAGGAAGGGATGTTATAGCATGGTATACAGGTATACAGGTATTTGCAGTAAGATAAAAACAGTTAAAAGGAAACCACAAACAGAAAAACAAAAAGAGTATAGCTAACTAAGAGAGAGTTGACACTAGGGTAGTGACTAACTTATAGATAACAAAGAGAGACAGAGGCAAGGTTTCTAATCAGGTGAGTATGGGGGGGGGGGTCTCAGTGGTATGCAGGTATCCTGTACAGTAGACAAAGTAAGACTAATCTGTAGTATGAGCTTAGAACATACTTTTAGTGTAAACTGGCTATACAATAGAGCACAGGCGTAATTCCAGGAGTTGTAGCAGTATCAGTAAAGGTAGACGCAGTCTTGAGGGAAGACACTTTGCTTTTAAAAACAAAATTGAAATTAATTTTTTAAATCCATTAATTTTACAGAGCAGCACTTTGTTTCTTCCATCTGTCTGATTAATAGGGCTACAAGCTAAACCAGCTTTGAAAGTGAGCAAAATAGTCCAAACTCCAATTTTGTTGTTTTATCTGTAACTGGTAGTACATGGAACAGATAAAGCTTCATGCACTGCAAAGAATTATGACATTTTCACCAGTCATCACCTTTTATAATATCTTCTCCACATGGATGCCAATATTCACCTCTTGAGTGAAGTTCTTGGCATCTATATCTTAAACACACAATAAGCCGGGTTATATTCCATTCAATATTATTCTGGCCTTAGTTAGCAGATACTTACTAATTAGTCTGCTAATATCCTTCATACATATCAAGCCAGTGAATAATATCTGTGAAAGTAAACTGAAACAGGAAGATAATATTTCCAGAGTGAAACACTGAAACTGCAAATAACCAATGTTTCTGTCATTGTATACTCAGAAACTGTTAGAACACTCTTCATATGGAATGCAGTAATCTATGAAGTAATACCATGTTAAAAGCATAGCAACAATATTTCCATGTAGAATATGATGTACTATTCAAAGCCTATCATTAGTAAGGGCAGTTAGTATAACAAATAGAAAGGAATACAAAAAATTGATCAGGACAGACACATTATACGTTATTCATATTAATGACTACTGCAGAAGCCCTAGCTATATTGATTATATCCTGAGAATGGTATAACAGCCAGCCAGCTTCCAATGTTTTAGGGCACCTTCCAAGCTCCAAAACTGTCAAGCAGCTTGAACTGAGCTGACAAAGTCAAGTCTGAGCACAAAGCCCTTCAGAGCTTTCCTTCTGCCACAGAGTACACTCCTCTGAGGCTTTCAAGGATCAAGTGTCGGCCTGAAATTTCCTTTGCTAGGCAGATATGTTTCCTTTGGGGGAAAAAAACTTTTTTTTTTTATATTTACTGATGTTTTATTACTCTCCTCTTCAGGAAAGTCATTTTAAAGCCAGGAGCGTTGTGTTTTAACAGACTGCCTGGAGACTGCAATGTACTTTTAAATTGAAAACTCGTTTTTTTCTGTCAGTTTAAAAGTAATACAAACTAACTGAAACATTTTTCTCTGGAGAAATTGGGTTTATTTTTCCATTGTGACACTGCAACCAATGTTTGAAAAGGGCTTTTTACTGTGTTTTTTCTGTCAAAAAAGTAACATTTTTGGACTGTTAGTTTTACCAGCATTTGCTCCTTGTCTTTCCCTGGACGACGCAGCATTTTCAGATTGACCAAGGGACATATAGCCAAGCCCATGAAAAAGTTAAGCAACTATGTAGCCCTTCTTTAGTATAATATATTACATGTATTGGAGGATTACTGGCTTAATTTCTAGTTGTCTCATATTTTTTCGTTATATGAACTATATATATTAACCAGTACTAAAACAGTGGAGCTGCAGTGCAAACAAAAGCTCATGTACATTTTCTATAAGATAAACTAATTAAGATAAATTATAAATATATCATACTGTTATATAACAGCAGGGTGATCTGATACAATGCTTAACAATTAAAATCAGCAGCATGATTTTTCAGTTGTGTGCATTGTGAAACCTGATATCTGAATTGTTGCTTTTTCCCATAGACATTTTGAGTATTTTATAAGTTGAAAACAAATGGTCTACACTACATAGTTGCTTACCTACTTAAATTGATTAGAGGTTTTGCAATTTAGCACTACAATTCAGTATTTAAATTAATTATTGCTCTTATTTTTATAGTTGTAAATAAAATGTTATTAATCTCCAAAGTTCATAATTACAACTGTCATATATAAAAATGAAAAAATTATGTAGAACTGTGAATGGAAATATATATTGGACATGCAGGGCATTGAGCTAAGAACTACTTGATAAAAAGATACAAAGATCAAGGAAGGTAAGTGTTTTTCAGACATGAGTAGGGATTTTTTCTATTTGTTTTAATTAATATTTGTCTATAATCCTACTGGTTCTGTGCATGTCTGCATATTTGATGGAACAGTGTTTTACATTTTTCTTTTGATATTTTGTGTGATTTCCATTACAGAATACATGAAATGGAGGAAAATGGGAGTTTTTTTCTTTCCATATTTGTATATATTCTCCTAAATACCTACTGCTTCTACTCATGTCTATATGTTCAAACACTGTTTTATTTCCTTACTTTTGATATTCACTGTAGTTACTGTAAACTGCATCACCAGGCTGTGTCTGAAAATGATCAGTTATGATCAGTGTACTAATCCCGCAAATAAATAAATAAATAATCACATCTTGCTGGGATTATTTTGCTGTGACCCTCTGCCTGACCATAAATCTTCTCATCCTTCTACAGTCCAATTGGCCCATTTGTTTCCCTCTATTGTTACTTCAGTAGGATAGGGTGTAGGTTAAGAAAAGGTAGTTGAATCGTCATCCTTAGAAGGGGTGGTGGGGCTACCCCCACAGTTATATGTTCCCTCTGTGTGTGTCAGACATGCAGAGAATGCTGCAATTGATATCATCATGATATCATCAGTGAGTGATGTAACTTTCATCAGCCCTACCCCTCAAGAAATCTCTGTATCTTCCCCAATTTCCATCAGGAGTTCTAATATGGATAATGTGCCTCACCTGCAAGGGGTTAGCAGGCATAGCCTCAACATTATCCTCTCCCCAGTTCTTTGGACTGCTGGTTGAACTTTGTTCATTTCTGTCATGGTAACAGATTTACCTTCATAACTTAGTGGAAATGGTATAATGGAACATGGAATTTGAAAAGAAACAAGTGTGTGATGTAAAGATAAGCTGAGTATAAGCCTATAGTTTTAACATAATATTTGAGTTTTATTGATTGGAGAAAAGGGGGTGGGCAAAATATATCAAAGTTAGAATATCTAGGCATTTCTTTATGGGAGGAGAAGCATGAGGAAGGCAGAGGAAGGAATCTCCCTTCATTCTCTAGCCTGCATAATTAGTGAAGCAAGAATTGTTTCAGCAGTTAAAGCATATATGAGAAAATATGGTCTGAGCTTAGTAAACCAAAAGCAGACTAAGAATGGGCATTTAAAATTATTTGCATTGCAATGTAAAAGAAAGGAAATATGGAAAGCATGAGAAGCTGTTATCCACAAATACTTGTAGTGTGTGACACAAGCAATGCAGTGCAAATATATTTTTTAACCAGAAGATAATTAATAATCAGGAAAACAATTGCATAACATAGAAAACAGCTAAGCTGAGTTTAAAACTGGATGTGCTAGTATAAAATGTACAGAACATTTTTGAGGGATTGAGAGAATGTGAGCTGCACTGTGTGACCTTTGTCTGTATGTCTGAATAAGACTGAAGTATTTAGCTAAACAAAACATTGAAAAATAAGTGGAAAAGCAGCTCTGTTGGCATACAGATGTAAAGTACTGACTACAGCCAAAACACATTTGACTACTGGTGTAGGCACCTATTGGAACTGCCATGTTGAGGGGGTGAGAAATGATGACACTTCATCTGTTTACCTGTTTGGAGGGATTGGGATCATGCCTGCTCTCCATTGCCAAAGTCATGGTGGAACATCAGTGCTCACATAGGAAACTGCAGTCTAATGTGGGGGAGGGGCAGGATCAATTGATTATGTCATGCACAGAGTTGTGGACATACATCATGAATACCAGTCCTATGCCAACCCCTTTCCATGTTATGATAAATGCAGGGCTGTCTAAGGAATAATCATAAAACTGTAGTCTCCCAAAGCAGCTCATTCCAGGAATGATTGTGCCACAGATTTCTAATTCAAGTGGAATATATGATAGTGCAGTCACCAGGGCAGGGCACAATGATCAGAGAGAGAGAATGAGAAAGAGTGTGTGTGTGTGTGTGTGTGTGTGTGTGTGTGTGTGTGTGTGTGTGTGTGTGTGTGTGTGTGTGTGTGTGTGTGTGTGTGTGTGTGTGTGTGTGTGTGTGTGTGTGTGTGTGTGTGTGTGTGTGGTGTGTGTATCCTGGACCAATACATTTAGTGGGAGGACATCACTGGAGAAATGCTAGTAGGAATTTGAATATGGAATACAATACATTACACTGGCAACACAGCAGAAGAAAACATAAATATGTGGAAAATCTTGCTCTAACTAAAACACACTTATTGTAAAACCCTCTGAGTTGGTAGGGCAAGGATGGAAAAAAACATATTTGCATTGATAACAAAATAAAATAAAATTATCTGCATAATTGCCTACTAGCTATCCTGCATCGCATGTGATTCCAATAGCTGATGCTTTTTAGTTTGTCTAAGCTATTTCTATTTGATGCCCTTGTTGAGGACAATAAATTATTTTATGAATGAAGTGTCCAAGTTCTCCATATAAACAAAAAGATAAAACAAGTGAGGATCCCTGGTATATTCAATATAAAGAAGCATCATCTACAGCCAAGGGCATGGGTTCAACTAAGCTTTGTATGTAATAGTCACTAGCAGAAATGTGATAAGTGCAGAGAACTGAAACTGAAAACCTGAGGTTTTCCACATCATCCCAGGGACGGGTTTATTGTTATGCATTAACACAGCCAGTGGTAGTCTACTTTGATAATACTAATGGAAATCAATAAACCTGATATGCTACCTGCAATGGAACCATTCCAATGAAATGCCAAATAATTTATTGCAACTGGTATATCAGAGACAAATCATACCAATCTTTTGCTAATCTGCATACATTTTACTCAAGCAACTAAGCCAGTGTGTTGCTCTTCTTCATGCATATACCGACACAGAAATCACTGCTATGTCACTACTCTGCTCACTCACAGATACTTTTAATCTCGTCATCAGACCCTGCATTTTACCATACAGCAGAAAGATACTGAAATACCCCTATTTCCTAGTTGAAAAAGCTTTACAAAATATGTATTTGCTTTTCAGGAAAGCTGTAACAAATATGTGAAGTGTTAAATGTTGCATAAATGTGATAGTTGATCTTTCAGTATAAATTGCAGCAAAGATGGGAAATATGAAAAAAATATACAAAACTGAAGTTTTTTTAGCTTTTTAAATAAGTGAAATTATTTCAGTCACACACATACACTTACACATATATTAGTAGAGATTAGCACTTGCACTCCTTAGACTGTTACTTTTAGAAGAAGCTATATTACTTTAACTTGATTGATACTTTGTTTATGTAAACAAGTCTAGTTTTGGAGCATGCAATTTGCATTTAAAGCAGGAAGTGAAGAGTAATAATTCCTTTATCAGAAACAGAAAGTGGAGGGGTTGTCTGAAAAGGCAGCAATAGCTGGATATCTTGCAGTGTTGCCATACTCATTTTTTATTTCTTTCAGACTTGGACTTTCTATAAATTTTATGGACTAGAGGCACAGAGGAAACATTTCATAACCTGCAGCTAATAGACAACCTGTGGTCCAGTATCAGTGAGCTCGTGTTTATAAATTTCATATGAATCTTTTGTAACTGATAAGTAGTCATAAAGGGCAGAAAGAGATTGATTAACGTTATATGCAGTTAGTGATGGTATTTGCTCCATCTAGCTGACAGTCAGTATTTTTCTAATGCCTTCTGTCTGTTCAAAACATTTTATTTTATATTGCCTGTTATAAGAGTATATTTGCTTGCAATTTTCAAAATGTATTACCTAATTTCTTTAAGGAAATAGCTTCATTATTTAATTTCAAAAGCTTACGGCCAAGATAATACTATATGAGTTTGGTGTCACTTACAAACAGACCTCAAATCTCTCAAATCACCTCTATTAAAAATATTCCTATTCAGCAAGTTAGTCATGCTAAACCTATAAAAGTTATCATATACCATAAACTTTAGTTCATTAAACATGTTAAATCATATCCAAAACCAAAACAACTCCCAAATCTACAAGTCCAAACTCAGTTTAACTGAAATATCACTGCTAAACATGGCCTAATGTCTGCTACTACCTTGGTCTCCTATACGTATCCACCATTCTGACTAATATTCCTAAAACACAGATACTAAAGCTAGAGCAAACATATAACAACATTTCCAGATATGCTCCTGGTGTCTACAGTAAGAATCGCCATTGCATAGTTCTTCAAAGGATTATCTGGTTAGAATTAAAACATACTCCAATGCTCAGTCAGCTAAAGACATTTCATAACATAAAAGAAATAATGTGTAAATGTCCAAATGTCCAAATGTCAGTATTATAATCAAATTTCAGCAACCCAGAAACCTACTACCCCTACGACCCTCCTGTACTGTACAGAAGGACAAGGCTCTCTATTCGACCTTACCAGCCATCCAGTAAAACAGTTCATTGTACCTATCCAGGCATGTCCAAAGGGCAGTTTCAGGTGTACTGTCCAGTCTAACTGGTGAATCTGGGCATTTTGAGGCATGTTACAACTGTCTCATGTACACATACAACCCTCTCCTCCTACCACCAAACACTAATACATGCGAAAGATGCAACTATACAGCCAAATTGAAGGCTAAACTCTCTCAACCCAAGACTGGATCAGACAGTCAAGAGGAGAAGGGAAATACTTGCACCACACCACCAGTCTTACACAGACCCATTAAACTACCCCTATGACCCTCCTGTACTGTACAGAAGGACAAGGCTCTCTATTCGACCTTACCAGCCATCCAGTAAAACAGTTCACTGTACCTATCCAGGCATGTCCAAAGGGCAGTTTCAGGTGTACTCTCCAGTCCAACTGGTGAATCTGGGCATTTTGAGGCATGTTACAACTGTCTCATGTACACATACAACCCTCTCCTCCTACCACCAAACACTAATACATGTGAGAGATGCAACTATACAGCCAAATTGAAGGCTAAACTCTCTCAACCCAAGACTGGATCAGACAGTCAAGGGGAGAAGGGAAATACTTGCACCACACCACCAGTCTTACATAGACCCATTAAACCAGCACTGGCAAAAAACACACATAAATACATGAAAACATACTTGGAGACTCTAAATAAAAATCTGGAAAAGCAACAGGGACCTCCAAAGCAAACATTCAAGCAACCTCCACCCTCCAACACAAACCATGAAACACATACTTCACAAAACCAGTGTCCCATGCAATCACAGCCCTTAAGGCAAAATAACATACCCAACATACTAGTAATAGGTGACTCTATAGTCAGGCACACTGACGTCTCACTCGCTAGGCTGTTTAAGGAGAAGGTTACTGTTAGCTGCCTGTCAGGTGCCAGAATCCGCCACATAACACAAGCACTCAGGTCACTCCAGAACAAGTACAAATATGACTCTGTCATTGTCCATGTTGGTGTGAATGACCTGAGCCGTACCTCCCTGGACTACATGAAAAGAGACATGGAAGAGCTCTCTGATCACGTAGCCCAGGCCGGTATGACCCTGAGTAGCATCCTGCCCTCACCAAGAATGATACCATGGTATAAAGAAAAAATTCTCGATTTCAACAATTGGCTAAGTTTCTGGTGTCATTCAAAGGGGATCCAGTGTCTGTCTACTGGAATGACATTTTCGACAAGCCATGCCGCTTTGCTAAAGATGTCTTGCATATGTCACCCTTAGGCTTTTGAATACTGGCCAAGGCACTTGCCACCGCCATAGTGCCTTTTTTAGGCAAGGCTTAATAGACAAACCCACTGCCATAAATAGCACAAGTAACAAAAACCTGAGGGTAATGCTACTCAATGCCAGAAGTCTAAACCTCAAAATGCACACACTCGAGGCACTCCTCAGTATGGAGAAAATTGATATATGTGCAGTAACAGAAACCTGGTTTAAGGCTTCAGAGAGCACCTCAGCTCTACTAGGCTACAACTCATACCATACATTTTGGCCACAGAACCCGAACCAAAATACAAAAGGTGGGGGCTTATCCATATTCATCAAGGATACCCACACCTCCAGGTTAATGGCACAGCACGATGCTTCAGAGATCATCCACGTGCAACTAACAAAGGGAAAAACTGCAATTCAAATTGTAGCTTGCTACAGATTGCCCACCATGTCCCAGGAACTCCATTCCATGTTTCTGGAAACACTAGGAAACATAAAGGTCCTACCAAACACCCTAATATTGGGTGATTTCAATTACCCAAACTTTAACTGGGAGAACTACTCAAGTACTAACTCCCTTGCCCAACATTTCCTAGAATTTATAAACTCAAACGCCTTGGTTCAACTGGACAACACTCCCACCAGAGGTGACAACATATTGGACCTGGTCATCACCAACATGGGTGGCCGGTGTTCCACACCGGAGGTCAGCCCCTCGCTGGTTAGATCTGACCATAAACAAATCACTTTGGATATCCACATTCCACCCCCACCCCCGGAAAAGGAAACTACCATGAAAAACTTTTCAAAAGCAAACCTCACGTTACTTAAGACCAAGGTGCAAAGTTTCAAAGCCCCCATGCTAAAGAATAATTTGCCCAAGCTGCAAAATCCTTTACTAATGCATTTTATGGGCACCTATAAGAATGCATGGATTGTGCTATCTGAAGGAAAACCAAGACTCACTCTTCCAAGAAAATGAAACCAGACTGGTGGACTCCTGCCATAAACAAGCTATACAATAGAAGGAGGAAACTAGTACAGAAAAGAGTAAAATCCCAAGAAGGGAAGACATCCCTGATCAGTATCAGCAAGAAACTACGATCCCTCATAAAATCATCCAAGGCGAGCTTTGAAAGAAAAATTGCCAAGGACTCCAAAGATAACCACAAGGTATTAATTAGCTATGTCAAGAATCTAAGTAGCAATGCTCAGATCTGCTCTGAGTTAGTGCAGAATGGCACAAAATACACTGAACCGACCGATATCGCCAACATCCTGGCAGACAGGTTCAGCGCAAACTTCACCCCCCTCTCACCCCCAAAAGGGCCCATAACCATACCAGAAGAATGCAGAGTCCCTGAAATTACAGATACTCAGGTTAAAACAGCCCTCTCCAAAGCCAAAAACACAGCATCAGTGGGACCGGATGATGTCCCAGGCTGCACCCTACATGAGCTCAAAGACGAACTAACCCCTCACCTAAACAGACTATTCAAACTCAGCCTCTCCACAGGCTACGTACCCATAGAGTGGTGCACAGCAATGGTTATTCCGCTCCACAAAGGTGGAGCCACAACAGGCCCTGGGAACTATCACCCTATAAGCCTAACTAGCTTGGTCTGCAAGGCTATGGAGCACATCATCATGAACTCATTAACAGAGACATTGGGAACCTCCAAACACTGGACCCTATCCAGTTCAGCTTTAAGGGCAGATCATGCCTCATAAACCTGGTGGACTTCTTTGAGACAGTTACCAAGGCTATAGACAAGGGATAGGTGGTACACACAGCCTACCTAGACCTCGCAAAGGCCTTCAACACCATTCCCCATTCTGGTATTATAGACAAGCTCATCAGCCTAAACATAAACCCCTACATCACAAGATGGGTTGCCAACTGGCTCATGGACAGAAACCACATAATGAGAGTTGTGGGAGCTAGATCTGACTCTAAACCGGTTACAAGTGGTGTTCCCTAGGGCTCAGTCCTAGGACCCCTCCTGTTCGGCATATACTTCTCAGAGGTACATGCAAGTACAGGAGGACTATGGCTGACCAAGTTCACAGACAACTGCAAACTAGGGGCTAAAATTGACTCTCCAGCTGACACAGACATCCTCCAAAAGGGTCTCACTGAGACAGATACCTGGTGTCAATCATGGCCTCAAGCTAAGTGCCAAAAAGTGCATAGTTATCCCCTTTGGAAAAAAAACAAACTACCCACAAACTACCACATAGGTGGTAGTCCCCTAAATACAGAAGACGTAATAAGGGATCTGGGGACCCAAGTAGATAGTAATCTCACCTTTGATAATCACATTGCCAAAGGGGTTGGAAAATCCTTCTACATGGCCCACCTAATCACAAAAGGGTTCGCATCCAGATCAAAAGAGGTCATTGTGCCCCTCTACTCATCACTCATCAGACCCATCATAGAGTACAACACCTCATTTGGGATGTACCTTACAAGACACCTGCAACAGCTGGAAAGACCACAGAAGTACCTCACCAAGAGGATCACTGGCCTCAAACAGATGCCCTATGCAGCTCGACTGAAGAAACTCCAGCCGTACTCGGTTGCATACCACCTACTCAGAGGTGATCTCTGCCTGACATACAAGGCCATGTCCAACCCAGAATTGATGGACATGCTCCACCTAAAGAAAACCTTATCCCCTCAAGCCACATGCTCTAGGGATCTAAACCTCACCACAGAAATAAATAGGACGGGCTAGAGGGATAGATTCCTGTCCCAGAGACTTCCCATGCTTTGGAACAAGATTCCAAACTACATTAGGCAGAGCTCCTCACTAACACTCTTCAAAAGAAACCTTGACAAGTGGATGGGAAACAGAATGTTTACCCTGGGGATCACTTCAGTGGCTCTGCTGGACAGAGGCACAGGGAATTAATCTAAGGGGATGGCAAAAGCCAACACATTCTGGCTAGGCTTATAAATGTCTTTGGGCAGATAGCCTAGTACCTACCTATGAACCTATGAACCTATGAACCAAACAATACCCTTTTGAAAGTAACTAAGTCTATCATTATGGAAACTCTTTGCACTCTGTACAGGTAGCCAAGCAATGTAATTGTATTTCATCTAACCTATGAGGTTAATTAGATCAAAATGTACTTCCATATCATTTTGGCATTTATTTATTTTATTTTATTTTTTTGTTAAATGGGTGAATGAGCCAGTACAAGAACATTTTCAGTAATTTCATGGGCAAATAGCCTTAATACATCAGATATAACAATATCTAGCAAGTGTGCACATACACAAGAAAAGGAGATATACAGTAATTTGGAGTCATGGCAAAAAGGAAATTATTTGCAACATGCCTATCATAGCATCATACTTCACTGATTCTTTTCTCTCTCACTCTGCTATTTGATATGTGTATATTTGAACATCTCACAAAAATGCACAATTTGTACAATGCTTGGCACTATGTATATAGTCTAAGTACTTGAGCTATCAAAACTTTTCTGTGTGCATATTGCCATGTTTACACATATTTTTACACGTATCGTTTCTTTTTTTCTGTGCCCTCCCCTGAATTGTATATATTGACTCATCAATCTTCATTCATTCTAGAAGAATGCAGTTGGGTATTACTGGATAAGTGATAGCCCTATAGCCCATTTATGCCTGTCCTGGAACTACCATGAGTCCTCTATTCCCTGGTGAATGTTGGGTAACAGAGAGTAGTCTACCTTGCTTTCCTACTATCTCCCCATGGAGTACCCCCACCCACCCACCATGACAGGTTTTCTGAGCCCACAAATAGTATCTTCCAAGGGGAAGTGTGCCTTTGTATGCTACATTCCTCTCAGCTACTTAGCACAAATGCATTATGGTAGCATAGACTCAGCCAGATCACAATTCGACTAGGTGAAAACCTAGTGCCCCTAATGTGTGTCACATGTTTAGTGAGTCTGAGTCTCTTTTCTCCTCCCTGGATGGGTGAGTCAGCAATGGCCACTCACTCCCTTCATCCCCGGCCAGCTGCTACCATGTTTGTATTTGTTTAATAGTTTCTTATTCTCTTGCAGCTTTTCTTCCTAGGCCTCATCTAAAAAATAGGCCCAATAAGACTATCCTAGAAATCAATTCATTAATAGTTATTATTAATTGATATAAGGGATAAGGGTAATTACACAAAACTGGTGAATTATAATTTTATTTCACTTTGGAAGAGAGACTGCTCAAAAGAGTTATCAATGTTTAATAGTATGGTTGACTCAATTTAAAAGTATACAGTTATTGTGTCCTAGGTTTATAATGCTGATATGGCTGGAAGGGAGTATATACTGGAAAAGTGTTATTAACCCATTTGGAAATCACTATATGTGTGTGTGTGTGTGTGTGTGTGTGTGTGTGTGTGTGTGTGTGTGTGTGTGTGTGTGTGTGTGTGTGTGTGTGTGTGTGTGTATGTGTTTGCGTATGCAAGTGTCCTGGTGTGAGTGTGTTGCATGTGTATGAATGCAATAGTTTTAGCCAAGATCAGTTACTGTTTGTAAGGTAAGACTTAATGGCACTGGACTGAAAATTTGAAATAAAAATCCATGGGAAACCAAATTATAGCTTTGCTTTCCAGTGGTACTGTCAGAACCTTACTTGGGTATAAGTAGGCTTTGTTCAAAACCCAAGGCTATAATGTTAATTTGCTATATGCACTTAATACTAAGCAGTGCACTTGTTGTCAAGGATATGACTTGTAGAACTATAGTGACACCCTAAATAAAAGCATCCACCCTCAATGAGCATTTCAAGCATATTCCTAATCTGCCTGTCCCACCAATGGAACTATTACAAGTGACAAATGCACAAATATGTAGGTACATAAATTACACAACAACTTCAATAAAAGCACAACAAAAGCACTCTGACTATTTTCAGATAAGCTGTAACAGGAAATGCATAGCTCTTATCTTTACTGAAATGACTATCCCTTCTCTATTCAAAGTACTAACGTCCGGTGACCTTAGTAAAACACAGATACAAAGGTATGACAACAGAAATTTAAACACCTGCTCCAGCAGGTTAAAATGCAAGATACCATTTTTGCTTTCTCTCTCTATGAGGTTACTGCTGGAGCAAGTCAAAAATATATGTTAGATGGCCCACTGTTTATCATTTTAATACCCACATTACTGCCACATTTTGAGACTCTGTTGTATACTGATGATATAGAAATCTGATATTAGTCTGCCATCATGAAGACAATCAGTGTATTACCAGAAAAGAGCTGGAATCAGATGTTATTCACAGCTGAATGCTTATCCTTAACAACATGTGCAAGCTAGGTAAACATTCAGAAGGCAAGACACCACGTACCACTTTTGCTATTGCTTTTCAGTCTTTCTTCAGATTTGCAGGCAATCTTCTCACCCCCACACAACTTGGATTTTGGCCCCACCACAGCACCACTATTGCCTTACCTCACTTTGCTGATACCATTAATAAAAACGGAAATGCCAGAAACCTAGTATCTTCCTTATTCCTCGATCTGCCCAAAGCATTTGAGACTGTCTCTTACTGTTAACTATTACTAACTCATTACACCCCAGTGACACTTGCAGCTGCCTCTGCAATTACTTCCTACCGATGCTTCCGGGCATCAAATATTGCTTGTTCATATTTGCTTCAATAATTCCAAAACCATGCTACATACAAAGCATTAAAATATTTTATCTTAAAGCTTACACAATTTCAAATACAACTGTATTAATAGTTGATCTTTGTCTAGTAGATAAAGAGAGATTAATTGCTTACTCATATAATATATAATAATATGTCACAAATTTCATTTTTTTCTAACTAGTCAGCGAACAAGTAGCACAGACAAAGCTACTTATCCTCATATCAAAGCTCTCAGCTGGATGAATAAAATGCAAACAATATGTGTGTAACCTGAGTTGTTGCTGAGATATTATAAGCTGTTTACAAAATATTACAAACTTAATAATTATTATGTTTACTATGACTCATAAAATCCAGTTTAAGATCTAAAACCTAAAGAATGCTACCACTATAAAAATAGTTTGTGCTAAAGAGTTTGCCATTTACACTTCAGTAACTTCTGTCATTCCAGAGATACGCACATATGTTTGAAACGTGAGGCCATAATATGACTCTATCAAAAAGGTTAGGCTTCTCACATTTGAAATTGCAATGTAAACTTCCACAGCTCCACTGGGAGGAATCAGCTAAAATTCTCCTCCATGGGTCTGTCCCCTTCTCCCCCTCCTGGTGTAACAGCTACCTGACAGATAAATTCCAAGCAATCAAATGGCAACAAGAATACTTATCATTTCTACCCATTACAGTAGGAGTGCCACATTGTTCCATACTTGGACCCCTCCAGTTTTACATATTTATAAATGATCTCCACACTGCTGCCAAGCATGCAACTCTTGTACAATACTCAGATGGCTCTACACTCATCTGCACAGCCTCTAACCTACAAAAACTTCAACAAATTGCTCAATAATCATTTACATGCATAGAATCCTGGCTAAGCAACTCACAACTCCAACGTAACCCCAAAAATTGAAAGTAGTACTTTTTATCCTTGAAACATTCTCCCAAAGCAAAACCCTTGTCAAAATCACCTCATTAAATAACACTCTGATGGAGCAGGACCCTAACACCAAACTCTCATGAGTCATCATTGATGACAACTTGAAATCTGACCTATGCTTCCAAACTGTATTTTAAAAAACAGAAAAAAACATACCAAAAGCTTGACCTCTTATATAGAGCAAAACCTTACCATACAGAGAGAACCAAAGAAACCACAGGTAAAGCCTATCTCCTACCTATCCTACTGTATGCCTCCCCACTCTTTACTAACCTACAAGTGTTCCCACAAACAAAGCTGGAACAATGCTACAATAACATAGCTCATTTGCTGAAAATCACTCCTTTAGAACTCATTATTGTTCTACCCTTAGACAAATAACTTCAACTGAACTCCCACATCCTCTCTACTACAGTCAGTTACCACTAACTCATACTCTAATACACTACCTGTATAAGTGTCCAGCACTAAAAGGCATGCTTCAACACTAACACCCTATCAAAGTTCTTCACTGTAAAGACAAACTCCTCCTCTCCGTCACTAAAGCCTGAAATGCATTGAGATCCTCCTTATATTCAAACTCTGAAGCTATCCTCTGGAATACCCTTCCATATGCTTTCATGCTTATTGGAAAATAGCAAGCATTCAAAACATATATAAGAAAACACCTGTCAACATTCTGAATTTGTAGCTATACATCTCCAGGATCTGTAACATCTCTGCTTTCTTCTTCCTCTTCGACGATACCTCTGCTCTCTTACCAAATATCACTCTGTCTTCACCCACCCGGATTTTTACCCATGACTCTCAACTTTTTTATCACTTATTTAATTTATATGCTGAAGAAAAAGCCGGTACCGCTGTTGAATGGTTCACTCACCAAAAACTAGCAGTAGTAGGAACAAAAGTGGTGAACCAACCACCTGGAATAAGCAGCAAAATTGTTCATATGACTGCAAAAACTTCAGTTGAATAAGAAGATAGTACTCCGTTGTAAAATCCAAACAATCCTTTATTGAGAACAAAGAATAAGCGCTTTCACGTGGTAAGTCCACGCTTCATCAGATATCATTATTCAGTGTAAAAATCCTGCTATTTATCCTGCTAAACGCGGGAAATCAGTCAATTAACTAGACAATTTTAAAATTAGATCAGCTGGATATGCGTTGCTAAGCATTAAATGAGAGTTTTCATTATACTGCAGAAATCTCATTGCTATATATGAACAAAGCATGAAAAACAAAATTAAAATTATCTACACACGTTAAGAAACTACATCATGTTTCTTTAGTTCGTGACAATTACTAATATTCCCTTTGTAAATACAGAGCGGTAACTTTCATTAACTGACAATTAAAATGTAAAACTTTTCTTACGCTAAATCTCACAAAAAAACACACATAATGGGATAGTATTAAGTGAAAAAATCATCAACACAAGCCTGGCAGTCATCAAAGACACAATAGTCAGACTGTACAGGTCATAATTAAAAAACTTTATATACAGATGATTACGGACCCTCAATATACATATAATAATTACAAGGACCCTAGTCACGCTTAGCTTGTATATATTTGCAAATTCAACTCAGTTTCAGCAAGTAATAAGAAGCAAAGGCTGAAACTAAGCCAAAGGTGGACATTAACTCTGACTGAAAAGAAAACGGAAAAGTTATCACGTTTCCTTAAACAGCGTCTGTAAGTCAGTGCTTTCAAATACATAAATAAATCACTAACATATTAAAACTAAGCACCAAGCATAGATCACCATTCAGAAAGGAGCTAATACCTTCAGACATATCCAAATCTGAAATAATTTAAGATATATACATATATTATCAGGCATGCTACATTACTCAAATGGCATAATTAATATATATCCAACTGCAAACACATTCATTCAATGGCTATGACTCAAGTGCAAAAAATGCACAAGCCCGGATGCACTAAATAAAGCGCATTGTCAGAAGTGGATTAGAGGAGGCACACTGTAAAAAATGTGCTGAAGGAAACAAGGAAAAAACTCAAACAGGACCAAAGGCTGTCAACTATCAAATAACGATAAGGCTTGAAGAAGCTAAAAAACTAAAAAACTGAAAAATTTTTTACATGAATAAGGTAAATATTCAGAGAAGAACAATCTGTATGTCTAATAATAAAAATGTTCAAAAAAAGAAGAAAAAATGTATACATTATTAATATACAGTCAATCAAAGAAAAATACTTAAACTACAAATAAAAATATAAAAAGCAATAATCCTAGATAAATAACAATATCAATGCATAAATATCTAGAATGTATATAACTATATACTGAATCAGAAAGTGAAACATAAAATTCTTTAAAAATTAAAATTAAAACAGGCCATATATATTCATGCATGACATGTCAGATATGTCCAACTACATGGATCCCTACTCACATCAACTGTATGTATGATAGTAAGAATTAATAATTTATCTAGATAGCAAGACTGGCTTTATGGATACAGAATTATTAATCCCTGGTGTCAAGTGGGCTCCTAATTTCAATATCCAGTATATTATATACTATACCATATATATTATTTCATTTATATCTCAAAATTAAATCAATCTTTTCCTTTCCACCCTTTGTAAATAACTCAGTACTCTATATTGTGATATATATATATATATATATATATATATATATATATATATATATTACTCATAGTTATTTATTTAACTATATCTGTACAGAGTATAATTAGTATAAAAAGCCTTACTACTGTATGTACAGCTACTATCTTATCTATTTTCACATTGCAAAATATATTTTAATTGTATTCTGCCTGATATTATACATATTATATAACTTAAAAGATTTTGATTGTACTTCAGTCACTGGATCTTCTCTCCCCAGACCTCCTCTGAAAGGGGGCCTTGATGCCCAGCTGTACTTTCCAGATTAACAAATGTAAAATAAATATTTTTTTAATAAATGTGAGTTTCACAGGAAGAGAAGGTTTCTGTTGATCATGTTGTCTGTTTAAATGTGAAAATGTTTGGTTTTGTAAAATTTTTAATAAAGGATTTAAATTAAATCCAAAAATTTACACTCATCATAAAAGTAAACAAAAAAGTACTATGCACACTGATAGGTTTCAGAAGTGTTTTATGGTAACCAAAGAGAGACAGACAAGGGCTGGGACATTTGTATGACAATGGGGGCTGGGATCTGGTCCATTAAATGGCCTAAGGCCCAACTAGACCATGATCCAGCTCTGCTCTTATTCGGAAACTGCATGTAAACACTTAGCCTTATTTGTATGCCCTATCATTTTGTTTTTTCAATCTTTTAAGCAAGGTAATGGGGTGACCTAGGAGCACTATCTAGTTAAGACATTTAACTAGTAGGCAAATTGGGGTAGAAAGAATATAACCCTGTACTCTTGACTTCAGAAAGCAGCTTACTAATAATTTAGAACCTTAATCATCTCTGCTAATAACCAAACCTTCACTCATTTCTTCATTTTTTGATAAATCACTGAAACGTGAAAATCAATAAGGTTTATAGTCAGTGAATAATTCCAGTTATTACAGTTTCATACTTTCCTTTTTTCAAATGTTCAGAAAATGCATGTGGATGAAAAAACTCTTTGTTAACTTTTTAAATGAATTAGATTAGATTTTGTAGATCATCACAGATTTTGCCTCCTATTTATGCCCTGTCCCTTATTTACTTTTTTTCTGGTAAATCACAGTCAATAATATACTGGCATTATAGTTTCATCGTTTTTATTGCACAGAGGATGCACAACCATGCAACACTTATTGTTCTGCTAACATTTTAAGTGAAATGTATTTGTCTGGTACTTTAACAAACTGCTTCCTGTAGTCAAAAGTACAGGGTTTTAATCATGTCACCTCCATTTACATATTTTGTGACTTTGTGCAAGTAATTTATCCAGCTGGTGCTCCTGGGTCGCCCCTGATAAAGGACCCTTTTTCATTGGTTTACCTATTTAACAAATACATACAATAATATTTAAAATGTGTCCCCCCTGTGTCCCCCATTACTTTGGCTTTGTCCAGAATTCTTGAGCAAAGAAACAGAGCTATTTTGAATTGTCCCTTGCAAAAATTGTGACTTCTGGCAAATTGTTGCAGATTGTGGCCACTAAGTAATGGCAGGCATGTGAGTTTCAGATTTTGCATCCTTCAGAAAATGTTTGATGATATAAAGCTTGTTATGCTATCAAATTTCTAAGTATATAAGAAAATATTCAAAAGCTTTTCCTGATTTTTCCTTGTTTCCGAATCTTGAATTAAGATGTTGAGAGAGAACAGAGGGGTTGTACTGTATGTTTCTGACTTCAGTAAGCTGAGATACATTTCTGGGCCATTATTTATGAATTTATACATTAATTTGATCTGAAGTAAATTTCCATGGTGCACAACTATAAAAGTGAATGTATTTGGTGGGTGTATATGCATGCATGTGGTTCAAAGATCAAAACATTAGCAATATTGTATATAGATAGAAGTAATAATGCCAGAGATGGGGAAAAAGGAAGTTGCTTGCCAGTGAGAATTTGAAACTAGAGCTGCTAAGAGAGAATATGAGAATAATTTGTTTATTTTTGTGTATTTATATATGGGGGGAGTCCAGGACTTTTTAACTTACTTTCAATTCTCTAATGATTGATATATTACAACTGTTATACAACTTTTTGCCCTATATATAGTACAGAAGGAAAATTTTACATTGTAGCCAAGTGACTGTTCTGGCAAGCAAAGAGACACTGGAGGTATTAAAGAACTTTTTTAAGTATAAAGTCCACAGTTTAATCATGGTGTCTGATTTCCTTCCTAGTTGTTAGTTTTTATTTATCTTTATTTTATCCATCTGTTCTGCAGTATTTTGAAGATGGCTGGTTGACTATGGCTACAGTTTCTTTAATTATTTTGCTTTTTGGTGTTATGGATGGTATGGTGTCCATGATGTTGCAAACTTTTGCTTACCTATAATGCTTGATGCTGACTGTAGCTGTTTCTGTTTTTTTTTTTTTTTTTTTTTTTTTTTGTGACTGCTTGGCTCGCCCATCTGGGGACTTGGATGTTTGCAACTTGAGTTGTTTCTCCAGAGAGTTTCTAATGGTTGAAAAATGAAGTTTGGGGAAAAAAATTGTCCAGGGTCATCTTCAGGGTTTAGGAGTTATGGGGAATTAAATGGGGGTGATGGAGGTGTGGGGTTTTGAATGGGGAAGGATGTTAAGGCTAGGAAGTAAGGGACGGTTTGAGTAGATTCTGGGAAGGTAAGGGTTAATTTAATATGGAGAAGGTTATAGGAAGTGAAATATTGTGATAAAGTTATGTTGTTGGAAGTCAATAAAGGTCGTCAATTGCCATTTTGGTGTGATGTGTTTTATTGAAGGGGACTGAGACAACTGGGTATGTGGTAAAACAAGTATTAAGCAATATTTTAACAATGATGACAGCTCCCTCCTCTGTTGTTTTATCCATTTGTTCCACCTTATGGGGGCATATATAGTGTTTCACACTTTGAAGATGGTAAGGTGAGTATGGCTGAAGTTTTTTTTAATTCTTTACCTTGACATCCATAACAATATCAAACCATAGTAAACTGTCTAAAAATTAATAAGTCCCAGCTTAAGAATTTAATGATATGCAACTTTAATTATATCCGTCAGTGAAACTACAATTTCTTAAGTTCTTCTGCCGAGATTAGTTCATAAGACAGTTGTAACAACATTCAGGAAATCACAAGTGCATAACATAAAATCCTGCACCTCCCAAAAAGTGATCAAATCCTAGAATGTATTATTATGACAAGGCATTCTCTTTTAAGTATTGTCCATACATCTCAGCTCTCCCTTGTTTGCTTGTTCTGCCCCTCAGTACATTTTTAGTTTCTTGGTAAATCACTTACAGCTATAGTCATTATGTAATGCCACTCATCAGAGCTTTATACTTATTGTTCAAAAATGCATACTGGTGCATAACATGCTGTTATATTAACTTTTAAGTGAATTAGAGTAATATTTAAAATGTGTTTCTGATTTTATCTCCGCCACCCAATTAGTTTTGACTTTATCCAGAATTATTGACCAAATAAGTTGAAACATATGGTGCTACCCGAAAACATGGAGTAAATCAAAAGAGAAAATTAGGGGATTCATGTTGCTGCATTTGCTTGGTACAGTTTTTGTCTATACTAATGTTTTTTTTTTTCCTTGGAGTGGCTGGAAAATTAAGATGTGCTTGTTTGCAGTCTTAGTAGCTCAACAGGTATAACATTTCCTTTGGTGCAGATGGCTGTGGGTCTCACAACAGGTAATTAGATTAATTTTTCCAATACTGAGACTGCAGTGCAGAATAAGGGGATGATACTTCTAGGGTGTGCCATCCTTTGGCTGAGACATTAAGCCAAGGTCCCATCTGCCTGAGCTGGCGGTAGCTTAGGTGGATATAAAAGATCCCATGGCACTTATCAAAAAGAAAAGCAAAAGTTCCCAGGTGTCCTGGCCAAATTTTTCTCTGTCAGTATGAATACCACCTTTGATCTCCCTAAAAAGAGACCATTGGCCTAGTGAGAAAAAAAAGTATAAATTATGGTTGCTACCATATCTCACTTATATCTTTTTTCCCCGGTAAACAAATGTAAAATAATAAAAAATAATATCTTTATTAAATTATCACATATGACATAGGAAATCATACATTTATATAAAAGAAAACAAACCATATTGGCAGTCGTAGCTGCAAGCATTATACAGTACAAACTATGTTGACATCATTTTAGTTGCAGATATTATACATCACTTGTAATCTACCCAATCATTGTCAGTCAAATATCACATAACACATTCAGATCCTGCCTTCTTTTAAACCTCATTCCTCTCCTGTATGTATTGCTCCTACAATTCCTTTATTTCTATGTAATTTGCTACTGCCATTTTCTAAATTTCCCAATTCCAGTTGTTTTACTCTTTTACTGTATTCACTAATTTTAGTACAGTTGGTTTAGACTTTGGTTTCCATTTTCTAGTAATTGCTGTTTAGACTCAGCAAGGCCTTCCTAAGTCTGGCCAATTCTGATTCTGTATCATGACTCAAAAAAATCATTTCCTTGGATACACCAATTTGCTCACCCATTATCTCTGATAGAATAGCCTGCAGGGAATCTTTAAAGTCTGCCAACTCATTACATAACCAGAAAATATGTTCCCTGTTACCTCTTTCTTCCCCATCACATCTCCAACATTTGCTGTTTACCTGAGGAAAAATTCTCTGGAGTCTTTTCGGGGTATTAAAATGTGGATGTAAACATTTCAAAGCAAAAATCTTAAACCTTCCAGATTTTGTTGCATATTTTGGAGACATACATAGATCCTCCTATTGTTTCATTGTGAATCTCTTATCCAATCTCTCTTCCAAATCCTTTTTAGCCTTTTCTAATTGACTGTTATACAATATTTTATATGTTCTACTAGTTATTCTTTTTTTTAACAGCAGCCTCTGTTCTAGAGTCTACTAAAAACTCAACCAGTGCCGGTTTTTCACTTAGGACACCCTTATTTATTTCTCTTTGCCTATACTCTGATATCAACCCTTGATAGGGAAGGCAATCTCTAACCTGCAGTCCAAATAAATAATTGGCATCATGCCATTCTATTACCTTTCCCTCTCTAGTTATTTGCTCCCAATACCTTGGTTCTTTTGCCAGTTTTCTCCCGTAAATTCAGGCCCCCTCTTCCCTATTGTCTGTATCCTTAATTGCAGTCATCCCCATCGGCAGAATATCCTTTTTCCATTCCCGTTTTGGCTTAGTTCTTAGAATACATTCTGCTACTTTATGAATATAATATTTTGCATGATTATTGTTATTGTCTTAAAGGTCTACCCCCAAAATCCCAGGGTCTCCTTGTTTCTTGAGCTTCCCTCATTTTATCATCATACTTTTCCACTTTGAATTATATTTTTCTGCTTGTGCTATGTAGGAGTCTTAACTGTGTAGCTCTGAAATACGCTTCAAATCCGGTAATCCCAATCCACCCTGTTGTGTTGGAAGAATCATCTTATCCCGTTTGACTCTTACCGTCTTCTCTTCCAGACAAAATCCTTCAGCTCTTTATTAATTGCTATCCACAACTTCTCTGGTTGATAAAAATATGCCTGACCTCTATATAAGACTAAAGGGACTAAAAATATTTTAACTGCTTGTATTTTACTATCCATATCCATATAATAGATGTTCCAATTTCTCAGTTTTTGTATTATCTTCTGTTTAGTCTCTTCCCACATATCCTTAACTGCCACACTGGAATAATTTTTAATCCGTACTTCATTTTATCATGTCCCAATAAATATGGATATTGCTGAACCAATTTGTGTGTGGGTATATAATTTACAAACATTGCCTTTGTCTTTTGCTTCATTAATTTTGTATCCTGAAAAGATCTGAAACTGTCTCAAAATGTTCCACAGCACTGAAATGTCCTTTTCTGGTTTTGTCAGCTATAAAATAATATCATCTGCAAATAGAGTCAGCTTTTCTTGACTACCACACCAATCATATACTTGAATTTCCGAGTACCTTATTTTCTTGGCTAATGGTTCTAAATATAATGAAAATAACAAAGGGGAAAGGACATCTCTGCCTGGTTCCTCTGCTCAAGCAGAAATTATCAGAGAGGAACCCACCCACTTTCATTTTTGTCTCCAATCCCTCATATATCCTATCTCAGTTATATCTTTGTATTATGATTGTTTTAATGCATTAAACTCATTATGGAGTCATTGTTATTATATCTCAATGGACCTGCCACTGTAAAGTCATCTTGGAATTTTTTTGTCCCAGGATCTACTTCAAGCCCACTTAAAATGAGTCATGCTAGAAAAATTTAATTGTTTTTTACCTCCATTTAGATGGAATGGAAGTAATGTGAGTCACAGGCATCTCACACAGTGCTAAACAAAATAAACTAGCCAAACTACATGTTTTAACATTTATAATTTTTAATCCAAGTTGTTGACAACCCCTTTCACATTCTTCCTGAGGTATCAAACCTATTATTGTAATCCAAGAGCTGTTAGCTGACCATTCTTGCTTCTACTTCAAGTAATTTTAACAGACATTTAAACTACATTGCTATTCGCCAGTGTCAAGATCTATTTTACCTTTAATGTTGGCAAAATGTGCTGCATTTGTTTAAAATGATTTTCTTTACAGTGCAGTAAAGAACAAAAATAAGTTTGACTTTCTGTTCTTGAACTTGAGTTAATGATATTTATTTCAACTGAGGCAAAAATGTATTTAAGCTACAAATGTTTCTATCTCTGCTGTACTAGTACCTATGCCATTGACCTGCTACTCTATGTACCATACCAACAACTTCATCTAAACAAGAATCCTTGAGCAGAACAGATTAGTAGTTTTATTTCCTGTGCTGTGAACATTGTCAGGATTTGTACGATTATGGCATTCACTGTTTTTTCACAAGGAAATAGTCTTTCATTTTTAACAGTGTATTATGGATGAGTTGTTATCATGTATCATGTATTCGATACTTTATTGGTATGGTGTTTTGGTGTTTCCTCCCTACTTCCCCCCATATCCCATGTGCCCCACCAGCCAGCTACTGTGCCCCTGTTATGCCTGACAAGAAAAGGAGCCTGTACCCACTATTGGTTATAATTCAGAAATAAAGTTATCATGGTTAATCTGGAAAAAATTAGTCTCAGAAATGGATTATTGATAAACACGCAAAGCTGAGATATTTTGCACCTGGAAATGAACTTTACAGTAGAAACAATCTTAACATTTTTAAATATATCCTTGGCATAACAGCTTTTTTTTTCCTGAAATCTTTGTCTTATTTTTGGGCTATTAGTTTTAGCACATCTGTGAGAAGGCATGCTGATCAAGTCATAAAATTCAAGACAAAAGGGTCGTTGCTCCGCCAAAACCCAGCAAAACGTATGAAAAAGTCCAAAGATAAACAAAATAACGCTGCTGGATACTGCTGGTTATATAAAAGTATTTTAATACCAAAAAAACCAAACGATACAAACTGGATGAGCGCTTTCGGGTTGTTACCCTTCCTCAGATAAAACACATTGTAGCATAAAACATCTTTTAAAACAAACTCTATCCAATCAAAATCAATAAAAAACCCGCCTTTTACAAAGGGTGGGCTTAAGAGGAACTACATCATTCAATCCTGGAGCCCTATGTGCTGTCAATTCCAGGATCCATTTAGATTCAGCCAAATCTGTGTTCAATCTGATGTCGCCCCCCCTACAGGTGAGACTCAAGTTGACAATGACCCTAAACATGAACTTATGTGTAGGATTTTCTTTCACATGTCTGTAAAGTGCATTACGTTCGTCCTTATTCCTGATATTAGACATATGCTGGAGAATCCTAACCTTCAACATCTGGTTGGTCTTCCCCACATAGTAACTCAAGCACGAACAACACTCTGCAATATAGACTACGTCAGTGGTCCTACAATTGGCCCTGCCCTTAAACAAGTAAATCCTATGGTTGTTGGGATGTTCGAACTCTACGAAGTACAGGCCCTGGTTAGATGTAATAGGCAACACCACAGTCACTAATAAAGGGACAGGAGTAACCAGGCCGACCCGTCGTAAGATGGCACTCACATATGGCAGTGATGCAAGAGGGATATGTGACATCATACGAAAAAATTGGAACATCATAGTGAGTGATGAATGCCTAAGGGATATGGTTGGGACTCATCCTGAGTTTGTTTATAAGAGGAATAAAAATTTAAAAGATCTGTTATGCAAGGAAAAGAAGGTAATGGGCAGTGGGAGTAGTATGGGAAAGCAGGGACCACAGCCTGTGGATCCTGCAAAGCCTGCTGTCTCATTAAGAAAGGAGTAGAGTTCGAACATCCCAATAACCATAGGATTTACTTGTTTAAGGGCAGGGCCAATTGTAGGACCACTGACGTAGTCTATATTGCAGAGTGTTGTTCGTGCTTGAGTTACTATGTGGGGAAGACCAACCAGATGTTGAAGGTTAGGATTCTCCAGCATATGTCTAATATCAGGAATAAGGACGAACGTAATGCACTTTACAGACATGTGAAAGAAAATCCTACACATAAGTTCATGTTTAGGGTCATTGTCAACTTGAGTCTCACCTGTAGGGGGGGCGACATCAGATTGAACACAGATTTGGCTGAATCTAAATGGATCCTGGAATTGACAGCACATAGGGCTCCAGGATTGAATGATGTAGTTCCTCTTAAGCCCACCCTTTGTAAAAGGCGGGTTTTTTATTGATTTTGATTGGATAGAGTTTGTTTTAAAAGATGTTTTATGCTACAATGTGTTTTATCTGAGGAAGGGTAACAACCCGAAAGCGCTCATCCAGTTTGTATCGTTTGGTTTTTTTTTTGGTATTAAAATACTTTTATATAACCAACAGTATCCAGCAGCGTTATTTTGTTTACCCAAGTCATAAAATTCATAGAGATTGAATCAGTAAATGAAACTAAAAAAGTCATACAGAATTCCGTGAGCACCACAAAAGTTCCAAAATTTCTGCTGCCAGAGGTGTTTGATAGATTTATGGTACTGCAAATACAAAACTTGAGACCACGTCTGTTGTGGCAGCTCCAGATAATGATGTATCCTTATCCTACACGTGGAAGTGGCTACAAATATAGTAATATAGTAAGAAGAGGATAAAACATAGGGTAGGTAGTATTTTCCAGAATCCAGAGGCTGGAATTACAGCAGGGATAATCATCAAGGCCCAATTGTTATACACACACACACACACACACACACACACATATATATATATATATATATATATATATATATATATATATATATATATATATATATAGATCTAGGACTACTGGACGAAAGTTCAATAGTCCAAATCCACAATCACTGAACACACTTTAACGAAAGCGCTTTCACCGAAAAAGCACTTTCGTTAAAGTGTGTTTAAAAAAAAAACATTACTTTTACGTTTTTGCAGGGGGGCAAGCCCCCCCTGCACCCCCCACACCCCCTACTTAAAGATTCTCACTCCGAGGTTGCACTACAGTGGGGAAAAGGGAATTATGCCTTATCCCCACTGTAGTGAGATCTCCCCAACAGGTATACTCACACGAAAGTGCCTTTCGGTGAAAAGCACTTTCGCGCAAGTATGCCCAGCCGAATCTGCTTCGGTTATGTTGCCGTTCGGTGATCCATACCAATCCCATACATATATATATATATATATATATATATATATATATATATATATATATAAATAGGTCCACTTCTGAATCTAGAAATACTGAAATGTCGAACAACTAAGAATCCAACCCTCCCCAACATAAACAAAAAAAAACACTAAGAAACACAGCACAAATAACACAACCATGTCTTTTTGCAGGGGGACAAGCCCCCCTACACCCCCATGAGGGGGCTGTGCCCCCATGCCCGCACTACTTATATATACCAACTCCGAGGTTGCACTAACATAAAAAAAAACACAAACCTACTTTTACGTGCCCTACAGTCCCATTGCACACTATCATACATATACTAATAACATACACACACTACACATGTACAAAAATCGCATCTTTCAACACTAACACATGGACTCTCTGACCTACGTACCCCAACCTACTCCTAAAACTTCCCAAGAAAATAAAAATTAACAATGTTCTACTGAAAACCCTTAAAAAGTAAACACCTACCTGAATCTCCACAAATAGATACACATCGACCACCACATACAAATCCCAGACCAAACTGGCCCTTAAAGAGACAGTAAACCATAAAGCATGCACTGCACCACAACTACCGTGGATTTGGGAAACTCAGATTTATTAAAATGCACTTTCAAATAACTATACTTTCGACATTCTGGTCTTGAAATACTGAAATTTGACATTTCAGTATTTCAAGATTCAGAAGTAGACCTATATTGATATATATATATATTTTGTTTGTGTTTTTCAGCTTTTTCTGGTTAGGGGGCCCCACAGCGGAACTCCGGTCTGCTAATGATTGGCAGTAGATTTTTACGTACTGGCTTGCCGGGCCTAATGCACAACCTTCAATGAAGGAACGCCCATTCATGCATGTCGCTACACAGAAGACGCTCTAACTGAGAATCGAACAGGCAACGTCAGCACCACCACCGCAGTATTGATATAAATATATATATATATATATATATATATATATATATATATATATATATATACAAGACTACTTTTTTAATCAAAATATCATTATTTCGAACAAGAAAAGTATGACCTTAGTTTCGCAAAAGTGCACTTCAGCAAAAGTGCACTTTTGCGAATTCCGGTTCAGCGAACCGGTGGTAAAAATAAAACAGAGCTCTACAGTGGGGTAAGGGAATATACCTGTTATCCCACTGTAGTGCGATCTCGGAGTTAGTATATATAATGTAGCAGAGGTGTGGGGGGTGCAGCCCCCCACATCAGACTTTAAAGTGTTAAGTTTTATTTTTATTGCCGGTTTGCTGAACTGGAATTCACGAAAGTGCATTTCAACTAATGCAATTAAGCTTGTACTTTTCTTGTTCAAAATAATGATATTTTGATCAAAAAAGTAGACCTATAGATATATATATATATATATATATATATATATGTGCATATATATATATGTATATGTATATACATATATATAGATATATAGATATATATATATATATATATATATATATATATATACATATATATATATATATATATATATATATATATATATATATATATATATAGATATATATATATATATATATATATATATATGTGCATATATATATAAATATAATATGGGTATAGTGGGAATAGTCTACTATGCTTTTGGTGGACATTACAAACATCAAAATATACTTGACATTGTCAAAGATAAACAGTGTTAAAGGTCAATTTAGTGTACTGCAAACATTGTCAAAGTATCATAGCTTCAAGTTTCGATCTTAAACAGTTCAACATTTTGCACACTTGACATAATGTCTGAAACAAATAGAATATGTAAAGCTTTAGCGAGCAGATGTGCATTGTGTTTTGGGAGACTTTAAGTGCTCAAGCAGACAGTCGGTGTCTGTTGTTGTAAAAATGACATATACAGAAGTGATGTTGTTGCATTGCATTAATTTATATATGTACTATCAGTATTATAACTTACAAGGTGAATAGCACATAATGATGCAGATACATAACTGCCAGGTTTCTTTACATAATTTTCAACATATCATGAGGTATGCTGCAGTCGTGCTTACCTTCATGTATATTAGAACAGTCATCCAGATGGAAAGGCAGAAGTGAAAGGAACCTTAAATGTAATATGGATTATATTCTTTATACTTGCAGCATTATAATGACACATACTGTAATGAAAGAGATAAACATGGATTTTTTTATTTTGCATTATTTTAATAGACCGCATCTATACAGAGAAAGCCTGAACAATATCAAAAAACTTGGTTAGACTTACTTGAGCAATACATGTTAATGTTTATTACTGTATTATGTGTACATTTGCTGTAGACATTTCATTTACCTTTTCATAACCTTTAGGTGTTGTACATGTCATGTGTTCTTTCATTATATAAAGTTAAAGAGTTATTAATTTTGTACTTAAAGTATAGAATGACCATGTATTTATGCAAAAATAAGTTTTGAATATGACAGTCTGTTAATAACATATGTACCATTGTGTAGCTGTCATCATCATGGTTCTTAAATATGCGTCTTATTTACCCAGAAACCATCTACATTTATGTCATGTTTTACTTTACAATGACTATGCTACTCAAAGGTAGACTTACTTCCATTAATTATACTTTACATGATGAGTTGTCATTTGCAAAGATCTTAAACTGATTAATGACTACATGAAAAATTATTCATAATATTGTCACTTTATTGCAATTGTTTTATACATCCTTCTCCATTATGTGGATAGCAATCTAATTATTGAAACAGTTTCTATATGTAAATGCTATTTCCTGAAATAATGTACACATATGGCTTAATAATAATAATATTATTTGACACTGTAGATCACACAAATGCAAATTATATAAGCAGTAGATAGTGATGTTTTCCAACTGCAAATAAGAATTTAGTTCAATTTGTTAATGAGGACTTCCACACTGACATGTACAGATAAAGCCTTCATAAAATTCATGATACTATAACTGTCTCCATTAATTAGAATTTCTGCTATGTATGTCTGTCTAGTAATAGTGGGTTTCTTCTACATTGTTGTCAGTAAACCAGAAACAATTCTTGAATGTTTCTGCATCACACATTGTTGTTCTTTAGCTGTCACATTCATGACAGGCCCTTCATCAAGATGTCTTCTCCCAAGCAGACATGCATTGATGGTGTTTTGAGTTCTTGGCAGTCCGTCATGACAAAGGTCAGTCATTCCTCAGAAAGTGTAAACAAAAGTTGATGAAAAGCATGAAGTGGTAGTAGCAGAGGTTTGATTTTATTGTAGCTTTCCAGTTAAGCATGTTTCATCTACATAAGTCAAATATACCTTGCTCTGATTAATTAAACAGTCGCTCATTAGAGTGCAAGCTTCTAAGACATATAATCTTGATATTATATTATGTTATATTATATTATATTATATTATATTATATTATATTATATTATATTATATTATATTACATTATTATATAGCTCCCCTATATCACCCACTGGATTGCCAACTGGTTCACAGGATACAGATAATCAAAACAGGGGAAGTTACCTCCACAAGACCAGTCACCAGTGGAGTCCCCCAGAGTTCTGTGTTGGTGTTGTTTGACACCTATGTTTCTGAAGTAAAAGCCAATACAAAAGGACTCTGGCTGACTAAATTTGCAGATGACTGCAAGCTAGAAGCAGTCACTGAATACCCAAATGAGTCAGTTATCCTGCAGGAGGGTTTGTCTCAAATAAATAATTGGTGCCAAAATCATGGACTGAAAATAAATGGCATTATAGTATCCTTTGTGAAGTCATCTACCCCAGGGAACTACCACATTGACAATACACCCGTAAGAGTTGACCAAGTTGTTCAGGATTGGGAACTTATGTGGTCAGTGACCTAACTTTTCACCAACATGTGTTTATTGTTGTAAAACATCCTTCTATATTGCACAGCTTATAAACAAAGGGATTGTGTCTAGATCTAGGTATCAAGGTCTCCCATGATTCAGCCCTCATTAAGCCAATCATTGAATATAATGCCTTCCTTGGCATGTATCTGTTGAGATGCATACAACAACTTTAATTCCCACAGAGATACCTTATTGAAAGACTATATGGTCTAAGCAACATGTCCTACATGGATCAACTCAAAAGTCCTGTCACTATACTCACTATCTTACAGGCTGCTAAGAGGTGCTCTGTGCCTGGAATACAAGGCATTCTCCATCCCATTACTGATGGATTTACTGCACATCAGCAAGTCAAACAGCATCATTAATACTCACTCTAGGGATCCAAATCTTTTCTACAACATCAACACAAATGGATATATCCATAGATGATACCACAGCTGTGGAACAGACACCCCATCCACATAAAGCAAAGTTATCCCTGTCCATATTCAAGCGCAACCTAGATCTATGGATGGGAAACAGGAAGTTTACTCCAGGTCTACCCACTGTGCTACTAATGGACAGAGGTAGCTCCAAAATGGTTTATCCTGTGCATGGGTCCCCTCAAATTATCTGTGGTATGATCCAAGTTATTCTCATAAGGGGTTATAAATTATCAGCCATGGGATAGGTAAAGCCACTCTATAACCAAATGGGATAGGTTATTTCAAGCACAAAAAGGGAAACTGGCTAGGCTTAAAATGACCCACAAGGGCAGCTATCATAATATTTGCCTATGAATCTATAAAGAAAGGTATGCATTATGGCATGCATCAGTACACTTGGAAATCCATGTCAGACAGCCACATTTTCTCTGCAAACATATTCTGGTTATGCTACATATGATGGCATGCTCAAAGTCATGCATACTTTGGCTGTGGATAAAGTTCTCATTCCTCAAGACTTTTTGTAAATGTAATGTCACATAATGCTGTATGCTTTTAAATACATTGTCTGCAGCTATACATACAAAAGTAGGCTGCCTCTCAGATAGCATAAGTGACTACATACCAACAAATACCATTAGAACTCACCATAACCAAGATAAACATATTATCTGTAATCAAATATGAAATACAACCAATTTTAACAAAGATATTTTCAATGAAACAGTAAAACAATATGTAACTAGAATGTACTTAGAACAATCCATCTAGATACTATTGTAGAACACTTTATTTAAGGTTTGTAAGAACAATATGTAACTAGAATATACTTAGAACAATGCCTCTACATACTATTGTAGAACACTTTATTTAAGTTCTGTAAGAACAATATGTAACTAGAATGTACTTAGAACAATGCCTCTAGATACTATTGTAGAACACTTTATTTAAGGTCTGTTAAGAACAATATGTAACTGGAATGTACTTAGAACAATGCCTCTAGATACTATTGTAGAACACTTTATTTAAGGTCTGTAAGAACAATATGTAACTAGAATATACTTAGAACAATGCCTCTAGATACTATTGTAGAATGTTTTATTTAAGGTCTGTAAGAACAATATGTAACTGGAATGCACTTAGAACAATGTCTCTAGATACTATTGCAGAACACTTTATTTAAGGTCTGTAAGAATATGTTATTAATCTAGCACCAATATGCAATAAAAGAGTAAAGTCCAACCCGTACCATGGCTAACAAGAGCAACAAAAAAAATAACTCATGATTAAAAGGGATAAAAACCTGGAAAAACTGTTATAAACATAGAACTCAAAATGCTTTGTAGCAATTTAGACATCTTAGAAACCTCGCAACACTCCATGTCAAACAGGATAAGCAAAGATACTATACCAACCTACAAGACAAACATCAAAACAACCAAAAACATTTTTGATCATCACTAAATATATTACTCCAACCGGGCAAGACCACCACTTCCTTTTCAAAAACAGGCAATATGACAGACTCTATCCCCACACCGGTTAATTCCTACTTTATACAATCAATATTATATTTGTTAGACACTAATACATCTGCCCCCTCTCTCTACCCCTGTCTACCTAAAGCCACCCACAGCTCTTAAATTTTAGTCTAGTACCCACCTCGCTCATAATGAAGATGGTTCTTAAATTAAAAAATACCGCCATAGCTATAGACCAGCTGCAATTGGACTACATAAAAATGGCCACAGAAGTCATAGCCTTCCCTGTTTCCATACTAATGAACAGGTCCATATCAGAAAGATATGTCCCATCACAATGGAAAAAAATCTTACATCATACCACTGCTCAAAGGCGGCACATCTACAGAGTTTAATAACTACAGATCAACAGTGATTCTTTCTTCCCTCTCCCACCTCAAATAACCTGCTCTCAGAAACACAAAGTGGCTTTAGACCCAGCACAGCACCACTACTGCTCTATTACATTTTACCAATGTATTAAACCAGCATAGAAACAATGGTCTACTTATGTCCACCATGTTCTTACACTTGTCAAAGGCATTTGATACTGTCTCGCACCAGCAACTACTCATTCAACTCTCCTCAATATGACTTTCACAAAACTCCTTCTTGTGGTTATTTTGTTACCTATCTGGAAGGCAACAAGCCATTAAATGGCAACAAACCCACTCATCCTTTCAGCCAGTTACTATAGGTGTCACTCAGGGCTCTGTCCTGGGTCCCCTCATATTTAATATATTTATTAAGGACCTCCACTCACCATGCTAGTTTAGTTCAGTATGCAGATGACTCAACATTAATAAGTGCAGCCTCAACGGTAAGCTCCAAGACGTTACCCAAAAATATTTCTCCTCTGTAGAAACCTGGCGCAATGACTCAAACCTCCTACTCAACCACAAGAAAACTACGTTAATGCTTTTGCTTCAAAAAGTTGCCAAAGTCAAAAGCAAACTTTTACCACAAAGTCAGTAAATAATATTGCCAATTTAACTATAACTCACAGTAACCTCCTAGGTGTTACAGTAGATGGCAATATCAAATATAACCAGCATGTACTGCATAGCCTTAAATCTACACATGAGAAACTAGACTCTCTTTATAGGATCAAGGGATTCCTTACAGATATTACAAGAAAAACTTTTACTACCACCTTACTGCAACTCTCTAATACACCACTCCTATGTTAAACAAAAAATACTCAAAGAAAGAAACTTGCCTCCTGCTACAATAAAATAGCTAAATTTGCCAGTAGCCTTCCTCATACGACCCACTATTGTCATAGTTTAAAGCAATTACACTGGCTTAAACTGCACAACTACCTAACATTTTCACAACTAACTACAGCACACAGACTCCTTTATCATTCAGAAAATGCCCTGCACTACATAACTTATTCCTACCATACCCTCCAGCAAAGGACATCTGTTCTAGTAACAAACTCTTATTACTTACAAATGAGACAAATAATGGTGAAGGAGACTTGCTCTACTCCTGATATGTTGCTAAACCTTTGAATAGTATCCCCACACATATAAAACTCTCCAATGAACTCAATAGTTTTAAACCACTGCTTAAACAACATCTTAACCAGTCCTGGTCCTGCACGTGCTCATCACCAGGTTAAGACCTTGTGTTCACCATACGATACTCTCTAAATACTCACCTTAAATAGAATATTCTCAACCTCTCACTGAAATGACAAAACAATTTTTATACATAACTGCAGCCTGTAAAATTCATTAAGTTGCATGTGGGCTTTCTCTTTAGTAACTTCCACCTTTGTAAAATTTAACTACTGTTTGTGTATTATGGAAATGGAAATTTAACTATTCTGTGTTTAATTGGAACTTAGCATAATGCAATGTAAACAAATGGAGATTTTCTCCTCAGGCCTCCACTGAAAATGGGTATATCCCATTCAGACTTTCCTGGTAAACAAAGACAAATAAATGAATAAATAAATAAATAATACACTACACAATGGCAATACGATATACCATTTGCAATACAGATAGCATACACAGTATAAATCTGTTGAGATGATCTCCCAACACGTGTCAGTGTTACATAGCTCTTTCAAATTATCATAAGTAGCCATGACAGTCATGGATATTTCACTGGTAGCATCAATAAGCTTTTTATACTTTCACTCACTGTCTTAATAATTGCCACAATGTGGATTTACCCAATGAATATCTATGTGATTTTTGCAAACACCTTTAGTAGCCCCGTCCCTAGTGCAACCAACTCTCTCTACCTCTGCTACTCTTCTTATTTTTGGTAAAATATTAATAATATTAGAACTAAGCAAGTAATTGCCCCCAAGTT
This sequence comes from Protopterus annectens, assembly GCF_019279795.1. Classification (NCBI taxonomy): domain Eukaryota; kingdom Metazoa; phylum Chordata; order Ceratodontiformes; family Protopteridae; genus Protopterus; species Protopterus annectens. The sequence goes on along the minus strand of NC_056728.1, from coordinate 109,300,397 downwards.
GACAATGAGCCATGGCAAGACCCCAAAGGGTTTTTTTATGGCATATTATGGAAGTAGAGTGCTAGGCCTTTTATCCACACAGATACTGCTGCCCAGTTGTTCTCAAGCCAGGATTCAAACCAATGTCTACCAAAGGGTAATGTTTTGCCTTAACCTCTGTACCATCTGACCATGGTAATACTACAGAAATACTTCCACCCAAACAGTTAGCTACAACTAAACATGGTGAGTCATGTTTTAGATGATCCTGTTTTTTATTCTCCTTAAAATTTCATATCCCAGTGGCTTCTTTGCATCTGGTGCATGAATGTGTTGTACTTTTTAACAAGATACCACCAACTGCTACAGCTTCTGTCACATCACAACCCTTACTTTTTTCTTTTAACTTGAACTGACAAGCCAATATCTTTTTTTGTTTCATTGCCTCTCCATTATGTAATGGTAGCCTTCAATGTTTGGCATATTTTTTCTAGGTTCTTCCAGGTGGTGATTTATCCCCTGTTATTATCTCCTAGGCTGTCGTCATGTCAATATTTTCAAATGTGAGTTGAATAGCTTATTTATTTTAATCCAATTTAAACCAACATTTTAGCCTGTTACACTTTATTATTATTCGACCTTTTATTGTTTACAGCCACATAAACACATACAGTGACTGACAACAGGAAGTTACGAATTCTTCTGTTAGTACACAAGTACTTTGTAACCTGAGACTGCAAACATGAATCACTTCTTAACAAAGAGTATATGCTCTATGTTTTACCTTGACTCTATAAGTAGTAATACTGTGAATTTAAATAATGGATCAAATAATCATATATAGCAACTGTCATTCACTGACCCTGGGATTCAGTAAGGTTCAAGCGACCGCTTAGGAGCAGCATGGCAGCATGCCATGCATAGTGATGAAGGCGCACTGCTTCTGCTCCTAAACAGACATGAAGCGTTGACGAGTGCAGGGGGTGTGTCCGAGAGTAGAGCTCTCACAATACACACCCCTGTACTCAGGAAGTGTTGTTTAGCAAGAACGCTCATAGGAAGTTGCATACCTCCCAACTGTACAAATCATAGCATAATGTCCACACATTTGTTGCCCATACAGTTGACCTGTATCCCAGTTGTACCCTGAAATCATGGGATGATGTCAGGAATGAAGCCGTGAAATAATGGCATACATATGACTGTCATAAACCAAAACCATCAGAAAACATATATTAAAACCAGTCCTGTTACTCTGTTACTCTGTTACTCTAGCAAATGTCCCAAGTTTATAAGAGCAATAATTAAAATATAGGTTCTTAGGTTCATAAGTAGGTACTAAGCTATCGGCCCTAGGGCCTATACAAGCCCAGCAAAAAAGGTACCCTGGCTTTTGCCACCCAAGAAACTTGTGTCTGTAGTTGGACCTCATGTTGTCAAGCTTTGTCCAGATAATGTGCATTAAGAGGATGAAAGGTATGGGGAGTTGCTAGAATGTCTGCCAAATGTGCAGATGCATGCAGGAATCCACAGCAATAAGTGAAACCTATCCTTTCCAAGAGAAAATAGCAGTAGAATTTTTTTTTAATCAAACAGATTAAATTTATCCGTAGGTGCGTGGGTTTGCCCATTGCTTAGCAACGCATACTGTAGCTTAAATGGCACAAGAAGATAAATAGCAAGATACATGCAAATGTAGCAGTACTGCAATAGTGCAGTGGTCAGAGTATTTGCCTTGTGAGCAGTTATTCCCGGTTTGAGTCTCACTGTAGTAAATTCCATTTTCCAGGTCAAATCACTTTATGACAATTTTTTTGTTGTATAACCTACTACATAACATATATTTGTGAACTGGAGTACTACATTAAATGTAGATATGAGGTGTCATTGTAATAATGTTCTAAAATCCACAGATAAACACAAGTGCCCCATACAGTATATGTACACATGAATCAGGGATACAAATCGAAGGTATAATGTGTAATGAATGATAAATCCATAGTGTCCAAATCCACCACCTTCCCAAGAGCCATGTTACATTTCTGTCTAAATTAGTGCGGGGGTAAGTGGGAATAAGAACTTGTAAGCAGTAGTAAGCTGGTATAAGCCTGTTTGCACAGGGGTAAGCAATGCACACACAGGTTAAGCAATATTGACTCTAACTCTCTGTAACCATATTTAACCAGAAGTTAGCTTTGCTTACCATTGCACAAACCCACGCAAACCCGCTTACAATTGCTTAAAAGTGCCTTAATCACTCTGTATCCAACAGTCGCAGTTCTGCCCAGCAGCAAAATAAACAGCCCTTGTAGGGCTTGAACCCAGGACCCTATACACTACAGTCACAGTAGTTAACCAGTAAGCCATCACAGCAGTACATACAATTGATGTATCACCAAACAGATCCTCACTATAGGAAAATCAAATTTTACATGTGAAAGGAATCTATATACAGTTTTATGTTGTATAACCTACTACATAACATAAGTATGTGAACTGGAGTACTGCATTAAGTCCAGATGTGAGGTGTCATTGTAATAAAGTGTTAAAATCCCCCAATAAACATAAGGACCCCATACAGTGTATGTACACATGAATCATGGATACCAAACACATATATAACATGTAATGAATGATAAATCAATGCCAAACAGCAAATAGTGTGCAAATTAAAAATTAAGCAACGCTAAGCATTACACATCCCTGCTTACTAGGTGTAAGCAATGTGTAGATCAGCTAAATCAGTTTGCCCATTGGTATACCCCTTTAAGCAATGCCAGCCTTAGGTAAGCAGGTTTGCCCATAGCTTAGCATTTTCCAAACTGTCCAATCATGGCAAAGTGCGGGAAATTGGGCTTATTTAAACCCCACAGGTGGGAATACATCTCCTCCTGTAGGCACTATGACCGGTGTGGGTGAAGGATCGTGCTTCCGGGTGCAGCGCTAGGGCATCCAGGAGTCCAAAGTCATGGCAGGACTCCTTGTTAAAGACCATTACCAGAGACTGTTGCAGTGCCAGTACCAGGGTTCCCGATATAAAGTGGAAGCCTAGGACCATTTTGCCCATGACCTCACCAGTGCCACTGGCATCCCTCGAACTGGTGAGCAGGTCAGGCATCACTATGCCGACCTGAAACCAAGAAACAGGGAGCTCTTGGATCAGTGGATCCAAGAGGCTAGGCAGATGGGCGATGTCCCAGCCATGTGTAAGTATCAGTCTACTAGCTGTTTAATAATTGCCAGCTCATGTATATTATGGATAGGTATAGCTAAGTATTCCTGTTATGTCTTTGACAGTGGCAGACGAGCAGGCTGTGAGCTAATCTTGCATGTACTGTCATAAGAAATAAATCTAAAAGTAGTAGAAAGTTAATTGCCTGTATAAAACCTGTATTGTGTATGGCATGTACTGAATACATCAGACAATATGGCAGGAAGAGTCTCATATAGGTTGTATGTAAATAAAAGGTTAACAGCCTGGCAATAAAGGTCTAACTCCTGGACTGCTTGTGTTTACTCTGGTATCATATGGTAATGTAGTGCTGCAATCTCTTAATAGTATTGTATTAAGCACTGCTACCCACACTGTGCTACATAAACAAAATGTGAATGTGTAGGGATGTCTGTATATGACTGTTGTAATCACAAGCGGTCATTTGTACCTATGAACTACCACATAGGCAACAATCTACTTAACACCGAATGCGTGATAAGAGACCTTGGGACCCAGGTGGACAGTAGTCTCTCCTTTGATAGTCACATCGCCACAGTAGTCAGGAAGTCCTTCTATGTGGCACACCTCATCATAAAAGTGTTCTCATCCAAAAAAAAAGAGGTCATTGTTCCCCTCTACTTGACACTCATTAGACCCATTATAGAGTATAACACCCCTTTTGGAATGTACCTCACAAGACATCTGCAGCAGCTGGAAAGGCCGCAGAAGTACCTCACAAAGATGATTACTGGCCTCAAACAAATGCCCTACACTGACTGCCTCAAAAAAACTCCAGCTTTACTCCTTAGCATATCGCCTACTCTGAGGTGATCTCTGCCTAACATATAAAGCTATGCCAAACCCAGAGCTGTTGGACATGCTACACCTAAAGAAATCCCAATCCCTCCGATGTACACGCTCTAGGGACCTAAACCTTGTCACCACAATAAACAGGACATGATGGAGGGATAGATTCCTGTCCCAGAGACTTCCTATACTCTGGAACAAGCTTCCCATGTATATCAAGTAAAGTTCTTCATTAGCACTCTTCAAGAAAAATCTTGATGAGTGGATGGGAAATAGGAAATACACCCCAGGGATCACTTCTGTGTCTCTGCTCGACAGTGGCACAGGAAAATAACTTTCTTGGGTGACATAAGCCATGGAACCTTGTTGGCTAGGCTTACATAGGCCCTTGGGCCGATAGCCCAGTACCTACCTATGAACCTAATATACAACTCAGAGAGACTTAGAAAGAAAACAGTGAAAAGCTAGGCAACATAACCCAAATAGCACACTCAACTGAGACATGTAGTGTTGTATTTTTAGCACACACAGCTATGGTTCGAATCCTGGGAGTGGTAGTAAGCTGTATACAGAATCATAGCCCACAACTGCACAGATATTGTCAGAAAGTCCAGATAATTTGGTGTACGTCCCCTACCTGTCAACCTGTACCCCTGGCAAATCAGTTTAGGCAGCAAATAATAACATACAACTGATTGCCAGACATCATAACTGTCAGAAATATATCCATAAGAACAAACCTGTCACTCTAGCAACTCACCAGAGTATCATGAGAGTAATCAGCAAAGTATGTCCCAACTCCACCCCCATGTTGTGAAGCTATGACCAGAGTGTGTGCAGTAACAGAGTGAGGCATATGTGCATAATAATAATGTGGAATCTGGTAATTTGTGTGACAACATTCAGGTAGTGTTAACAAACATTCCCCCCACAGGTCTGTCAGATATGAAAACTGTGCCTAGAAATAAAAGATTGAAATTCTGGACTGGTACTGTTTAGTCTGGTATTGTATGGCAGTGTTAGTGTTGCAGTATCTCTGACTAATAAGGTACTACTCATCACTGTCATCCACACTATGCTACATAATAAAACTGTCTAGGAAACCCTGTATAAGAGTGTTATAATTACAAGGTCAAATTGTAAAACCATGGGAGACTTATATATATAATTCAGAGAAAATATATTCAGCAATATCTATATAGCACACTCAGCTGTGGTGTACACTGTTTTATTTTAGCACACACAGCCATGGTTCGAATCCTGGGAGTAGTAGTAAGCTGTATGCAGAATCATACCCCTCGACTGTACAAATCTGTCTGGAATGTCCAGATAATTGGCCCATATCTGCTGGCTATTACCCTGCCCCCCTGGTATATCAGTGTGCTAATCTCTGACATTTAGGCAGCATTTAATGTCATATAACTGACTGTCAAGCCTGTAAATATTTGGAAAATGTCTATGAAAACAAACCTGTCATTGTACAACTCACCAAAGGTTTATGAAGGCAATAGCCAAAATATGTCCCAGTTTCACCTGCATGTTGTGAAGACATGCCCAGAGTGTGTGCAATAAGAGATGGAGAGGTATGTGCATAACATCAACCTGGAATCTGGGAATATTGATAGAAACAGTCAGGTAGAGTTAACAAATAATACCTCCACAGGTATACCAGGTAAGAGGTGTATACTGCAGGTAAAACACAGTTTATATACATAGTGGTCTACATCCATACCACTGTCCAAACTAAGGCCATAGGGTAGTGTAATAATAAAAAAACACTGCTCCCAGTATCAATAAAGGCTGTCCTCCGTACTGCTCCTTCTATTCAGAAATGTAACTACATAAGTCCATTCGACAAGATCCAAACAACCAGTAGCTTTTAGTATACTTAATTTGTTGGCATATGAAGATAAAAATAAAAAACAGATTTAACACTTTCATCTTCATAACGGAGACCTCATCAGAATCATCTACTCACTAATTCTCTACCATTTTTATACAAAGGAATGTTACTATATGACCTTTTTGGTCCCTGTGTGTTGAACCTGTATTATAGTACTGATTCCCTATGCATTTTGTCCCTTGCAACATTAGGAGTCATTTTTACTTGTATAGCATATGTATATACATTTTTATTCTAATTATACTTAGTATATATACAAATACATTTTACTTTCTTATAACATAAGCAAATAATTTTAAGGTCTGCATTTAATAGTAAGAATAAGTTCATTATATGAAATGGCTATACACAGTATAAATATGGTAGTAGTAACCCATGGTTAAACTGTTACATAAAGGTTTAAACAGGGAAATCTTTGGATTACCTGGCCAGCCAATGATGTGCATTGTACTATTTTAAAAATGGTAGAGAATTAGTGAGCAGATGATTCTGATGAAGTCTCCTCACCCCTCCCCATCCAAGGTGTTTACCCCCCACATGTGTCATATACCACCCCTGTATGCTGTCTTGTCTACCCAACCTACCTCCCCAAATATACCTACAATCCCTCCCCAACATCCAACTCTCACCTTAAAAAAAAGGGCAATCTGTTCCCAAAAAAAATCTCTCCCCATACATAGCTGTCCATTTCGCACATGTCCACCGGAGACATGTAATCTGGTCTAATTGGCTTCACAACATAATATTGTTGTCCTCACCCCTCTCTCAGGGGTATGAGCATCCAAATCTACCTCCAAATCAGTGTATATGCACAGCTGTTGCTGTAGAAGAAATGGGCAGCTATGGACCTTCCCTACACGTCCTGCACATCCCAAGCTATTTTCCCTACTATCTTTTCCCTCTTTGTGCCCCTTTTTCACTATATATATATATATATATATATATATATATATATATATATATATATATATATATATATATATATATATATATATATACATATGCATACATCTATAGATATATATGTCTATATATATATATATATATATATATATATATATATATATATATATATATATATATATATATGTGTGTATATACAAATCTATAGATATAGAAGAGAACATAACAAATACATATATGACCAAAGGCACCGTTAATGGGGGTGAGGGGGCCCAAGCTCAGTACCTCTTGTAAGTATTGACATCACCCCCTCCCCCACAGCCAAACAGATCTGCCCTGCAACACAGTACCAACACTTGCAAGTCCCATACCCAGGACCCTACTCAACATAGCCACAAGAAGTTAACAGTAATCCATCCCACCTGTATGATGTCATGATGGTATCAATAACATATCATGCAGTGCAGTCTGGCTACCATAGGGAATGTACAATGTGGAAGCAATTAACATTCCAAAGATACATATACACACACACACACATATATGCAGATACATATCTATATATCTATATATCTATATATATATAATATATATATATATATATATATATATATATATATATATATATACACACACACACATATATATATATATATATATATATATATATATATATATATATATATATATATATAGATATATATGTAAATACACATACACACACATAGATATGTATATGAAGATACATATTTAGAGGGTGCACAGCATATTGAACAGCCAGTATTCCTACAGTTGCCACCTTTTCAAATGGACAGTGTATGATTCACTCATACAAAAGACAATTGTTGCATGAAACATATACCCACAGAGAAGTCAAAGGATATGACACCACACACAGGTTTGCATACATAAAAATGTTTATCTGTGTACTATTACAGTTGTATATGTCACATCATATAGCTGTTAAGACTTTGAAATACATACTGAGTAATGCAACTCTCAAGCAGATCATTTTATCCAGTAATCCGAAAGCATAACATATGTTGCTGTCCAGGCCAAGAACTTCAAGAAGTACAACAGTAAAGAAAGTCTGGGCCAGAGGATAATAATCAATCATCAGTAAGTAATGCAGATGTATAGTTCAGCAGCCTCCAATTGCACTCTGTACTCAACCCTTAGGGGGAAAAGAATTAAGTTGCCACAATGAGGGTGTATCTGTTACATAACAATGCCTAATTGAAAATATCACTATCACACTGACAAACAGAACAGTCTGTATGACAGTAAGCACTAGGCCACCAATGTTCCCAAGGTGACATGTATGACAATGTACAGCCATATACCTTAAGGTGTCTTACTACCGATACCCCTCACATGTTGTAACAGCCTAGGTTATATATGGTGCATACCCCTCCCCCATAGATTAACTTATGGGGCATATAATATTGTTACATACACTGACCTCTGGACTGCAGAAGGGCACACATGTTTTGTCCAGCTGTAGCCCACATATATATGGACCCTACCCCACAATATGTGTGGGGACCACAGCAGCACTGGAATGATGGCAGGAATGGCAGCACGACATAATCACAGGCCACTACATAACAACCCCTTACTGCATGTCATATGGACAAAGCCTGGTATATAGGTGGAGGACAGAGGCCGGAACACAGGGCCATGTTTGAAATAGTGTTGTTATACACTGAGAATGTTGCTGGTGTTACAGGATAGTCTGCAAAATACCCTTAGTCAGAAATATGAAGTCAGAAACACCAATGGATGCAGCCATGTAATGACAGCACTCAACACACACACAATGCCAGTGATATATCTGACACAAGACCTGTGAGGTGGACAGACAAAACATAACAGGCAATCCTCTGGCCATCATGTGGATAGGCCGACAGTTGAGAGCTATGCTGACAGACTGCATTCCATGCTAAACTAGTCTGTACACACAAACCCTGTAACACTGGTGCTATACAATGCATAGAAGAACACTACTCACACTGTCTGTAGTTCTGGAACCTTATACAAATGTGTAGCTGGCCTGAGTCTGCAACTCCTCTTGTAAGAGGTATTGCTACCTGCTGTCTGTAACACTGCTGCCCACACACAGGAAGGATGTCCTCCATACAGGAAAGGTAAAGGGACCACGCCCACATGGTGTAGGAATTTATATCAGTGGGTTGCTATGACAACGGTAATTGGAAGTACTATACAGCATGCTACATGCAGGTAGCAAGTGGTGGACACTGATTGGTGAAGAGGCCATCACCTGATCATGTGCATCACCTACAAAATGCATGCTGCAATCTATTCAAAGCAGCTCAATCCATTTAGTGGAGAAAGACCGAGATAGATAGAGAGAGAGAGTGAAAGCAAAAAGAAAAAGCAAATACAACAACAAAAAAATGCATCCATCCAGCCATCCATACAGCAAACTATCCAGAAGAGACATCATTCCCACAACAGGTATGTGAAGTATATATGCATGTAATTGAATGTAGTACTTGGTCCATAATAATGGGATAGATGATGTGGAATGATTTATATGTGCCATCAGGTGTTGTTGTTGTAATGATGTCCAGCTGAACAACTGCTATGGACAATAGTGTCTGTCCCTGTGGGCAGTGGGCCATACCCGTCAACTGTGCAGATCAGCACTGATTGACAAGATGTAAGCCATCATAGTGTGTGTTGTATAATACAAGACATGTATATTAGTGTGGCCAATAGCTGGTGGTGGAAGTAATGCTGTTATGATGGACACATGGGTTCCAGAGCCCACCACTTGCAGGACAGTCATGTGAACATGTAATGTAGCATGCACAAATGCCATAGGTGTGTAATAGGTTTACCTGCAATCTGCCCCCATATATACCACCCAATGTTAGGCTGTGTCCACATGTGGCACATGTCTATGTTGTAACAAGGCAGAACAGTGCAGCTGTGCAGGAAGGAGAGTTAGAGAGTGTGGACCTGATGTCTGAATGCACCCCATATATATATATATATATATATATATATATATATATATATATATATATATATATACATATATATATATGTGTGTGTGTGTGTGTGTGTGTCTACAGATATACAAACACCTATATATATATATGTATATATATAACTCATAATATATATCTACACACACATATAGATATATATATATATATATATGTGTGTGTGTGTGTGTGTGTGTGTGTGTGTGCATGTGTGTGTGTGTGTGTGTGTGTGTGTGTGTGTGTGTGTGTGTGTGTGTGTGTGTGTACATATATACAAACACACACACACATATGTATATAAATACATGTCTCCTACTTTTGCATGACAGTGCTGCATGATATGTGTGAGGGAACATCACACATATCAATACACACATATGTATATAGCAGTAAGTCTGTGCAAAACGGATGGTTATGTCAGGTGTGAACCTCATGTTAGGAACACATTGCCCTTATTTGTATAGCTGAGATTGGGAATTTGGGGAAGGATAGCAGGTATATTTGTGGAGGTGAGTTGGGTTGGAATATAGAGAAGGTAGCCTACAGGGGCAGTATATGACACATGTGGTGGGTAACCACCCTAGATGGGGAGTGTCGTCTGCGATGTGGAAGCCCCATGAGACCCATATGGAAACAATGGGACCAAGGACCCCACCATTGGCAGTCACAACATCAGCTTCATGGCCCTGAAGGTGCCTGGGCTGGAGGCTGAGCAGGAGGAGCATGGGGACCTGGTGAGTATGTACTGAGGGCTTCAAGGTGCTGTAGCACATCCCCCAAGTCTCTGTGGAGCTCCCTATACACCAGATCCTGGACCTGACCTCGGGTGACAGGATCATGTCTGTGTGTGCTCCCGATGGGGGTGAACACCATCCCCTGAGGTGGTACCACCTGAAGGTAGTGCAGGACCAGTAGATGAAGAGGCCCCAGGGTGGGTCCCACATGTGATGTGGCTTGGTAACATGGCCAGATGAGGTGGGAGAGGTGGTTCTGCTGGTAACTGTTCCCCAAACATGCTATTGTGTCACTGTTATAGAACATATGTGGGTAGCAATAGTCCACACATTCCCGGATCATGTCCAACAGCATGCATAGATATTCCCAATAACACAAAGCAACAAATGTGCAGCAATCACATAGCAAACAGAACACATGCATATATGGCACCACAGTGGCCCTTACAATGGCATGCAGGTGACATTGTCCATAACAGGCCACCAATGATAGTGCCCCCACAGGGAACATGACTACAAACACATAGCACAATGTGCAGTACAATATGATATATGTCCTAATGGTAGGTATTCTGTAGACATACCTGTTGAGTTGTGTGATCAGATTGTTGTTGCAGATATGGTAGGGGGAGACAGAGATGTGTATTAAAAACTATGATAACCTTGCTGTATGAGGGCCTCAGACCTGTTTCCATCTTTATGTCTTTCAGGCAAGATGTTCAGGGAGAGGATGCCTATTTATACAGTGGAGAAGAATTATGTCATCATCTCACACCTGGTGCAGCACTACCAGGTGTTGTTCAGCTGAACAGCCCATGATCCGCAGGAGTGGACTGCCCTGTGGAACGATCTTGTCCACAGTGTAAATGATGTTGGCCTGCATAACTGGCATCGATGCACAGACCTACTTTGCCATGCCCATCGGCATGCTGCTGCAGTCAGGGGGGACCAACTTGCAACAGGGGAGGTTATGCCATCCAGCCCCCCTGACACATGTTGAGGAGCTCCTTGCCAGCCTCAGGGCACCTGCCTGCCCACACACACAAAACCTGACAGAGAGCATAGTGGAGGTGGGTGCTACCCACACAATGGCAGAGGAGCATGCAGGTAAGGCCAGAGGGCACATCAGTAGATCACTGTTGCATATCCATCCACATCTGTACAGTTAGGTCATGCACATGTGAGATGACATATATATATATATATATATATATATATATATATATATATATATATATATATATATATATAGTCTGTTGCTGTCTAGTAGTAATAAACAGATGTGCATAATCTGTAGTATTGTGGGCTTGTACTATTGATGCACTGTAATGCTGCACCCACCCTGTACCAATGCCACAGCTGTGACTATTGACATTACATCTCTCACACACTTATGTAAGTCCCTCTGGCTTACCTCCAGGGCAGCAGCCTGTAGCTGGTGAGTATGGTGTATCTTCAGGTTTGCCAATACACTGGTCATGTTATGACCATGGTATATTCCATGCACACATTTAACACATCTATCCATAACGCATGCCGTACATGTTCATGTATTGTTGCTGTTAACTGCACTGCATCACAATGGTCACCATGATGGTGTATCTGAAGGGTATGTCAGACTCCTTCAATATAACTAAAATCCTTTCATTGAAAAATGTGTGCACAGAGATGAACATAATGGTGGGACAAATGGCCTACAGTAGGGACATGTGTGAAACATCACCCTTATACAGTGCTACAACAGTGTATATACCAGTATTACAATGGCAAATGTTACAGATCTATACTACGGCATATCACAATACTGCAATGCACAACCCTTACAATCTGCAATGTGGTCCTAACATGAGCAATGAGTGTGTAATATGGAATTGTATGTTAGGACAGCAAATATGGGGAATACATACCTTCACAAACACTGGAAGCATATGTGTGCACACACTCCAGATTAAATATAGTGGAAGCAGCTGTTGAAGTGCTGACAGCATGCATTCTTCATGAGAATGCACCTTCCAGCAAGTACACATCCCCAATGTCACTCCATGAAATGGTCTGCTGTCCATCAAATGTGCCCACTTACCTGTAACAGAGGCAACAATGGCTTGCATGCATTTTACATGCCATGGCATGGACTCCATACCCAACAGGCAGCACCCAGGAGTTGGACATGTAGCAATACCTCACCATTGCATATACCATAGCAAACAGTGCAGACAGTCATTTATGTGGTGAGGATGTATGGGACAGGAATAATGTAGGAAATAAGCAGATGGCCATCCAAGACAAATTATGTCACATGTAGCAAACCGGTCATGCAGGCTACCTATTAACATGCCACAACACTGAGAGAGTTGCAGGAATGTCTAGCAAGTATTAGCTGTGCAGTACCCGTGTCAGCAATTGCCCGGACTCTGCATACGTGTGGCCCATGGGTTAGGGTAATCAGATGGGACAGTTGTACCACATGAAACATCAGCCAGGCCTCTCTACAGGTAGTGTATGCATAACAGAAAAGGTCCCCAAAAGGCATGCATTGCAATGTGTACTGGTGTACCAAGACCACATTGGAAACCTACAGACAGTATCAAGTACGATATATGTGCTGCACAACCAACACCTCACCCCACCTCAGGCCCACCATCCCCATCTGTACCTTGCCGGTGCCAGTGTACACCTGAATGTTTGCCATTCATTTGCTGGGATAAGGCTGCTACACATGGTGTTCAGTGTTTGGGACACTGCAAACTGACACACATCTGTAGGCCATAGTTGTCAAGCATCTGCAAAAATGCAGAAGGTGGGGAGGTGGTGTCATCATGACACAACAGTGCACTGCAGCAGGAATCCAAAGGATTGTATGAATGGCTGTATCTGCACACAGTCAGCATCAGGAACTGTGGCAGGTATAACCCTGACTCCACAGCAATAGTGACGGCAGTGTGTGAACTCCAAGGGATGTGCACATAAGTTGACCTTGCAATCATGCAGAGTTGGGGGACATGTGTAAGGCAGACTGACCAAATACTGGCAAATGCAGAAGGCCCATGCTAGTATACCCCTGCCAGGAATAGTGACTGCTGTAGTACACATAACAGTAGGTGCTACAAACCATCATGATAAGGGCGTGCACACATATGCACCCATGAAGTGTATGCATCTCAATCAGCATCAGCACAACTAACACATTTGTTTGACACTGCATTTGATTGTACAGGTCATATGTCACATATTAGGTTCATGTAATGTTAACATATGCAGTAATGTGGTCCCATGGCATATCAAGGAAGAGGGCATCATATCAATAAGGGTGTGTATACTCCCCATAGCCATGGTAAGGTTTGACGGTTGTCAATGTAATTGTATTGTGTTGGCCATACATGCACCGCTGATGATGACATCTGTAAATCAGACATCAGGCATTCACAAATGACATCTATCCACATATCATCCCAGGTATGTGTTGGACAAACACATAGGAGCTGTGAGCAGCAGAGCAGACATAACTAACACAGTAATACACATTCAGCAATGGTGTGTATATGCCATGGTGCCGAACAGGTGTACAGCAATACTGTGTACATATGTGCAGTGTGTTCCAGGTGAAGGGGGATCACCTACTAACACAGCCCATGCATCATGCACATGTATACTGTTGCTAGCATGGATTGACTATAGCTGCACTGTATGCTGTTGAGTACCATATGTCATGCATGTTGACAGATGGGTAATGGGAGGTCTGTGTGTAATATCTTCTTGTAACCTCACCTGGGGGTGGGGGAGGTTATTGTGTCTGTAAGTGCAATCTGGTGGAGTGGAGGGGGGTTGATGTATGTAGGATGGGTGTGTGTATGTGTGTGTGTGTGTGTGTGTGTGTGTTTGTGTGTTTGTCCATGTATGCACATGTGTGATTGTGGGGTTGTTCATATCTCTCGACTTTCCTTTCAAATCGTGCAGTACATGGACATGGACAGACACGAGACACCAGGAATACTTGTCTGACATGTAATTTCAGGACTGCTAATAGTATAATACGGTCTGTAGCATGGAACATGCATTGGGAGGGAAACTAGACACCAGGTATACTATTATAATTGCAATCAACAGAAAGGTGAGAGAATATCCAAGTATGCAGCACTACAGATGCATTGGGGAATTACTAGACAGCACCAGTGAGTGTTTCCAAATATTACGGTTGTCCACATAAGTTAATAGAGCAACAGATCTTGCATGTACTGAGCAATAGTTACATATGACACTCCAGTGCATGACATTATTGAGTGACTGTAGTGGGCCTTAACATGGGTGCCATGCTCACGATGTCTGTACAAACCCAAGGTGAACACTGGATGACAGCAGTGAGTCTTTGTAAAACCGACTCCAATCAAGTCAAATAGGTGATGGAGTAACAGGTCATGTTTTGTGATCACTCGTCTAGGCAACTAGAAGAATGATACGTTAATGATTGGTATTAATGAGTGTAAGTTTCCAAGTCTGATGCAGGATGGGGAACCTAAGAGAATAAACTTGGGACAGTCTGTAAACTCAGGGACAGGTAAGTATTATGGTGGAATGTCAGTGTGTGTGTGTGTGTGTGTGTGTGTGTGTGTGTGTGTGTGTGTGTGTGTGTGTGTGTGTGTATGTATGTGTGTACTGTTAAGCAATGACATGCAGGTCTTAAAGTGCATTTCTTGTTTTCCCCTCACAGGTGGCGAGGTGGATCAGGGTCCCTCCTACAGACTGGCATGTTGGTGTCCATACAGACACTGAAAATTATGATAGATGTGTTGAGGCACAGGCAGGGTTGTCAGAGGCCAAAACTGTGCCATCGTTTGACATCCCCCTGTTATCCACCCCATCCCTGCTCACAGTCACAGTGCCTGTAGATACCCCATCACCAGTGGCCATAGCAGAGGGACAGTTGGCGGTTGGTGGCAGTGCACAGGACAGTGTGGTATCTATGGATGCTGTGTCTGGACACAGCAGCCATAGCCAGATGTCCAGCAGGGTACCACATGGGCAGATGTACAGGGGTGCTCATTGAAGGGCTGCTGGTCATCCTGCCCCTGGCAGAAGTGCCACATCTGGTACCACCAAATGCATGTTTCAGGCTGTTATGGAGGCGCAGGAACATATGGAATGGTACACTAGACAGGGTTTAAGGATTCAGAGGGCTACTCTTTCAGCTGTAACTTACATCTGTGATCTTGCAGGTGTTCTCCGTTATTTTACAGAGGTCATGGCTAGACGGTGGGGTAAGATGGTGGGACTCATTGACCATGGATTATCTGTGCTAGAGCATGTGGTGGGAGTGGTGCAACGGCCACGTGGACGTAGGCCAGCAACACCAACAGCTGGACTTTGATGAGGAAGTGCAAAGACACCAAGCCAATCCCGTAGTGGCAGTACCAGTCCCAGCACTGCAGGGGGGCACTATCCACACCTCACCACAGCAGACCACGTGCATGTGGCTCTGGCCAGACCCAGGAGAGACCTGGTTCCAGCAGATATATGTCATCATCAGGGGAGAGTACCATATCATGGCTTGTACTTGGACATGGCCATGGAACCCCTGGCAGGCACAGTTCTCATGTCCATGGCCAGAGGCGGTGCACTGCACACCTTGCCAAGTATGGTCTGAAGCTGTCCAACAAACAATTGTATAGGGCAGCCACATGGCAGAACTGTGTGCATGCATACTCACACACAATACAAACACACCTAGGACAACCCCATACCTACACACCCCACATCATCACAGCCATATCAGTAATTAAAACCCCTCACTCACACACATGGTGTCAAATGTATGGCCCAACCTAGGTCTCTGGCAAGCCAACAACACACCCTGTGCATATGATGATACCTGTGCCACATCCTCGTCATCCATAACATCGATGCAGGGACAGGTTAATATGGTTCTGATGCACGCGGTGACTGTACTACAGTGTACCAATGTACTGCTGTGTAACATGTTGCCAGCAGTAATGCTTAATGCTTACATGTCAGGAAGTGAAGCTGTCCAGGCATGATGCATTATAGCTGCTATTAACACTGAGTGATTGTGGTCTCCATAATGTTATCCGTTTGTGTTGTAGGTGTTCATGTCTCAGTAAGAGGATGGTCTGCTGTCATATCTCACAAGGGGTATGGCACTGTGGTGACACCTTGGCTGTGTCATATCCTGGGTACAGGTGAACACATTTCACAGGTCTATATAACAGTTACTGCCTGTGCCACATGGCCAATAGGTCTGGGGGTGATGTATACAGGTGAGTGCATGGTGGCTGCTGTTAGCAGCCCTTCTACAGTGGACAATGGTAGTTGTACTGGGTGGTGCACACCACATGTTTGTGTATAACACACACAGAGGCTTTGGTGTAGATGCACTACACAGAGAATACTGTACACATGGATGTATGTACCTGTGCAAGGAACCCATTGTAGCCTATGTAATTCCACCAAGCCAGACTATGCACAACAACACACTGTGGATTAAGCAGTCTGCTAATTTACTGTCATTGATGATGGTACCAGCAGGGTATATGTCCCCTTCCCCAATGTAGTGCAGTCGTCAACTCAGTAAACATATGTGTGCTGGTGTGGGTGGCACACCCCTACCCTTTGGTGGGTGAGAGGTGCTGTAGAACCACAGACAGTGGGATAGACAACTACCTAACCTGTTAACATGAACTGTACAGTATTAAGGCCAGCTACATGGGGGGTTACAATCAACAGTAACTGCAATGATGTTGACTGTGTCCACGACAGCAACAACCAGCTATATATACCAACCCGAGTATTGCTGTACACCTATACAGTGGGGAAGAGGCCATTTACACATCTAAAACTAGTTGTGATGGAATGTATGGCCACAAAATGATACCTGTGAAAAGTTAGCATATGCCAGTACGTTCTTGGACAGATGACCCCCTGGGACATGTATATTCTGCAAACTGAAGTAGATCCCTCCACATACACGCACACTCTTACTTAGCAACACTGGGACTAGACCCCTACCTAGGTATGTAGTGCTACTGATGTGTGTGGCTTTAATTGCACACACCACACAGCTTTTAGGATGAGGTGTGTTCCAGGTTACATGTTACATGCAGAACAACCCCAGGCATGTACAGTATGGTAATGGGGGATGTAATGGTTGTTTATGGACAGTACATAGTGTGACATACCGTCATATACAAATTAACAAACACACAACAGTCAGACACACATCTGAGAGATCTGGGCCTATCAGTGCTAACTACCTTGTCAGTGTGTCCATTGTGTTACAGGTAGGTTGCACACAGCACATGCACAGCTGGGCTGGATAGTGTTATCAGTTACCTGTATGGTTGATGGTGACAGTGGTACATGGGACATGTACCAGAGCTACCATGGTGTAATGACAGTATACCCATCACCCACACCCCACTGTGGATATTGTATGCACTGGAACCCATGATGACACTCTGACATACCCACCACTACACATTGACCAGCACTGCAATACAACCCCTTGTCCATCCCTAGAGTGCTACTACAGGGATATGCATATAATGCACATGCCACAGGCATAGTAGGGTGATTCATTGTCATGCCTTCCCTACAAGTAGCAACATCACTATCCCTAATGCTTGTGTAGCAATATGTATTGTGATAGGAGTATGTGGCCTTGGAATGCTGTACCCTACATATATACACACATGCATACATACACACACTTGCCAGAAGTCAGTGGGTATCCCATGCCTATCAACCCTTTTGTACAACAGTTTTGTGCTGGTACTGCAAGGCCCAGGTAGCCCTTAGGGAGAAGAGTGTAACAAGGTACATGTAATGTCCAGTACAGCAGCAGCCACATCTAACTATTGCAATCGGTGGTGTGGTGGGTGTGAAGAGCCTCAGGGTATTCCGAACTACAGGTCTACAAATGCACAGACACTGATATTCTCAGTAATGCACATGTACACATTTGTCAGTACTGAGGTGCATCGGTGCAGGTGTTCATAGGTGTGTACCAGGCTATTGTCCATGGAAAGATGGAAAGTGTAGGGGATGTGTGTACAGTGGTATCATGCCATCTACCATGTGCCAGCAGGCCATCTATCAACATACACCACTGGGGTGATCCTCAGGAGAGAGTGACATGCATTAGCCAATCCTCTGGGTGCCTCTTGCAGAGGGCAGGTGAGGTGCTCCAGTTGACATGTATGCAACATGTATTACATAACATGGTTAGTGTCTGTCTTGGAGACCTGTACCCAAGCATGTTCTGTTGACTGTGATAGTGTAGTTGAGGTATCCATGGCACGTGGTGCGTACAGGGTGTGGAGTCCTATCTGTGGCATTTATAACACAGCTGGGCAGACATGTCAGTGTCAGTCAAGTATAGATTGCCTGTAAGTATCCAAGATAGATACCTGACATCTGCACATCTGTACAGAGGACTGACAGACATCAGCTAGCCAACTAGCTATGCATTAGGATGAATGTGTTGACAGATAGACGTCTGACACCAATAGGTATGACATTACTACATGACAGCAGCCCTCACTGGCATGTGCTATACACACAGTAGTCTACAGTTATTTTCCACATGTCAGATCATTATCCAGTAGGAAATATTTAATGAGACACAGCTCACACACCAAGGAACATGACAGTGAGGACTCAGAGTCCATATTTGCATGCAGGGGTGTTTGTTTCCAGTACTACAATTAGCAATCTACTCTTACTTGGGAAAGTAACATAATGATACACTACGTTCCAGTGTGACTGCATATAACCTGGGATACTACCTATGTATGTAACACATTCACACAGATAAGAGTGTTGTACAAGCCATATATAGACAAGTGTCCCAAACAGTAGATTCACACCCCTTGCTACTGTAATGACAGCACATAAACGCATGTTATGTACATGGCATTACATACACTTATTACAGATGTCGTTACCCTGCTATGTTATCAGACTGAAATTTGAGCACTGGTTACCAGGGCTGACATATGCTTAGCAGGTGTCAGCATTGCTGCAATATAACAGCTAAGCACATTTGCACACTGGTAAGCAAAGCCTACATGGCGTAAGCGCCTGTATGTTAAACGGTACCTTAGCACCACTTAGCTTCATGCAAACCCATGCAAACGCACTTAAAGCTCCTCAAAACTGCCTTAACCACTCTGTATCCAACAGCCATTGTTCTGCTCAGCAACAAAATAAACAGCCCTTGCAGGTCTTGAACCCAGTTACCCTGTACACTATAGTCACAGCAGTTAACCACTACACAATGACAGCTGTGAAGACAATTGTGTTTTTCCACTATATCTGTGAGTACACATATTGAATAGTATTGAACAATTGCTGTGACTTGTAGAATTGTGTAGTACGTGTTAGTGATATTACTGTTGCAATACATATGTTGTTATATCTAAATATACACATACCAAATACATACTGTGTGATACAGCTGGGAAGCTATACACAACAGTAATTATTACACATGACAAGGATATATATATATATATATATATATATATATATATATATATATATATATATATATATATATATATGAAAAAACTTCAACCAAGTCCCAGGATAAAAATGAAACACACAATCCCAGTGTGGAAGGAACTGCCAAAAATTATATAACAGCCAAGAAATATATGAACCAAAGTAGATGCGTGGCTTCAAAAATCAGTCAGCGTGTATTCCAAAAAGGTAAAAGTTTAATAACGTGAGCGCTTTCGCGGTCCTGCCGCTTCTTGGTTCATATATTTCTTGGCTGTTATATAATTTTTGGCAGTTCCTTCCACACTGGGATTGTGTGTTTCATTTTTATCCTGGGACTTGGTTGAAGTTTTTTCATTCTTTTGCGAATGGAAGGAACTGCTTCTAATGGTCTATCAGCAGTGGCTGCTGG
>NC_056728.1:109187107-109279421 GCF_019279795.1 Protopterus annectens | reverse complement strand
ATATTTAAGTAGGGGGGGGGGAAGTGCAGACCCCCACATCGGGGGTGTGGGTGGCGAGGCCCCCACTTAATGTAATGTTTAAAGTTTTTTATTTTATTTTTTTTTTGTTGGCTGTTCTGACAGCTCGAAATTGTAAGCTTTTGCTTACAGGTCGATTAATCACCGCTCACTTTTTTAAGCGTTCAGTGATCTAATATAGACCTATATAAATAGATGTCCCCTACTTTTTCATGATAGTGCTGCATGATATGTGTGAGGGAAAATTACAAATATCAATACATACACACACACACATACACACACACACACACACACATATATATATATATATATATATATATATATATATACAGCAGTAAGTGTGTGCAAAATGGATGGTTATGTCAGGTGTGAACCCCATGTTGCGAACACATTGCCCTTGTTTGTGAAGGTGGGATTGGCAATTTGGGGAAGGATAGCAGGTATATTTGTGGAGGTGGGTTGGGTTAGAAGATAGAGAAGACAGCCTACAGAGGCAGTGCATGACACATGTGGTGGGTAAACACCCTGGATATGGAGTGTCATTTGCAATGTGGAAGCCCATGAGCCCCCATATGGAAACAATGGGAGCAAGGTCCCTATCCATGGGCAGTCACAACATCAGCTTCACAGCCCTGAAGGTGCCTGGGCTGAAGGCTGAGCAGGAGGAGCATGCAGACCCTGTGAGTGTGTACTGAGGGCCACACAGTGTTATATAACATCCCTCAAGTCTCTATGGAGCTCCCTATACACCAGACCCTGGACCTGACCTCGGGTGAGATCTTGTCTGTGTGTGCTCCGGCGGGGTGAACACCATCCCCTGAGGTGGTTCCACCTGAAGGTAGTGCAGGACCAGTAGATGAGGAGGCCCCATGTTGGGTCCTACATGTTATTTGGCCTGGTAACATGGCCAGATGAGGTGGGAGAGGTGGTTCTGCTGGCAACTGTTCCCCAAACATGCTATTGTGTCACTGTTATAGAACATATGTAGGTAGTAATAGTCCACACATTCCCAGATAATGTCCGACAGCATGCATAGATATCCCCAATAACACTAAACAACAGATGTACAGCAATCACATAGCAAACAGAACACATGCATATATGGAACCATAGTGGCCCTTACAATGGCATGCAGGTGACATTGTCCGTAACAGACCACCAATGATAGTGTCCCCACAGGGAACATGTCTACAAACACATAGCACAAAGTGTTGTAAAATATGATATATGTCCCAATGGTATATCTTCTGTAGACATACCTGTTGAGTTGTGTGATCAGATTGTTGTTGCAGATATGGTGGGGTGGAGACATAGATGTGTATTAACAACTACGATAACCTTGCAATATGAGGTCCTCAGACCTGTTTCCATCTTTATGTCTTCCAAGCAATATGTCCAGGGAAAGGTTGCCCATTTATACAGTGGAGGAGAATGATGTCATCATCTTACACCTGGCCAAACACCCCATGATCAGCAGGAGTGGACAACCCTGTGGAATGATCTTGTCCACAGGGTAGACGATGTTGGCCTGCATAACCACAGTTATGAGCAGGTCCGACATCGATACACAGATCTACTTCACCATGCCCGTCAGCATGCTGCTGCGTTCAGGGGGGGACCAGCTTGCAACAGAGGCGGTCATACCATCCAGCCCCCCTGACACATGTTGAGGAGCTCCTTGCCATCCTCGGGGCACCTGCCTAACCGCACACATAACACCTGGCAGAGAGCATAGTGAAGGTGGGTGCTACCCACACAATGGCAGAGGAGCATGTATGTAAGGCCACAGGCTACATCAGTAGATCCTGTTGTGTATCCATCTGCATCTGTACAGTTAGATCATGCATATGTGAGATGACATATATAGTCTGTTGCTGCGTAGTAGTAATAAACAGATGTGCATAATCTGTAGTATTGTGGGCTTGTACTGTTGATGTACTGTAATGCTGCACCTACCCTGTACCAACACCACAGCTGTGGCTACTGACATCACATCTCTCACACACTTATGTAGGTCCCTCTGGTATACCTCCAAGGCAGCAGCCTCTAGCTGGTGAGTATGGTGTTTGTGCAGGTTTGCGAATACACCGGTCATGTTATGGCCATGGTATATTCCATGCACACATTTAACACACCTACCCATAATGCATGCTGTACATGTTCACGTATTGTTGCTTTTAACTGCACTGCATCACAGTGGTCACCTTGATGGTGTATCTAAAGGATATGTCAGACTCCTGCAATATAACTAACATCCTGTCATTGCAAAATGTGTGCACAGAGATGGACATAATGATGGGACAAATGGCCTGCAGCAGGGACATGTGTGAAACATCACCCTTATACAGTGCTGCAACAGTGTATATACCAGTATTACAATGGCAACTGTTACAGATCTACACTATGGCATATCACAATACTGCAATGCACAACCCTTACAAACTGCAATGTGGTCCTAACATGACCAATGAGTGTGTAATATGGAATCATATGTTAGGACAGCAAATATGGGGAATACATACATTCACAAATACTGGAGGCATATGTGTGCACACAGTCTATATAAAATATAGTTGAAGCAGCTGTTAAGGTACTGACAGCATGCATTCTTCATCAGAATGCACCTTCCAGCAAGTACACGTCCCCATTGTCACACCAAGAAATGGTCCGCTCTCCAAGATGTTTGGCCATCAAATGTGCCCATTTACATGCAACAGAGGCAGCCATGGCTTGCACACATCTTACATGCTGTGGTGTGGACCCCATACCCAACAGGCAGCACCCAGGAGTTGGACATGTAGCCATACCTCACCATTGCATATACCATGGCAAAAAGTGCAGACAGTCATGTATGTGGCGAGGATGTATGGGACAGGAATAATGTAGGAAATAAACAGATGGCCATCCAAGACAGATGATGTCACATGTAGCAAACCAGTCATGCAGGCTGCCTAGTAACATGCCACAACACTGAGGGAGTTGCAGGAATGTCTAGCAAGTACTAGCTGAGAGGTACCCCCATCAGCAATTGCCTGGACTCTGCATAAATGTGGCCCATGGGTTAGGGTAATCAGATGGGACAGTTGTACCACAGGAAACATCAGCCAGGCCTCTCTACAGGTAGTGTATGCATAACAGAAAAGGTCCCCAAAAGGCATGCATTGCAATGTGTACTGGTGTGCCAAGACCATGTTGGAAACCTACAGACAGCATCAAGTAAGATACATGTGCTGCACAACCAACACCTCACCCCACCTCAGGTCCACCATCCCCATCTGTACCTTGCCAGTGCCAGTGTACATCTGTGTGTTTGCCATTCATTAGCTGGGACTAGGCTGGTACACATGGTGTTCAGTGTTTGGGACATTGCAAAATGACACACGTGTAGGCCATAGTTGTCAACCATCTGCAAAAAGGCTGAAGGTGGGGAGAGGGTGTCATCATGACACAACAGTAAACTGCAGCAGGGATCCAAAAGATGCTACGAATTGTTGTATCTGCACACAATCAGGGTCAGGAACTGTGGCAGACAAAACCCTGACTCCACAGCAATAGTGACGGCAGTGTGCAAACTCCAAGGGATGTGCAGATGAGTTGACCTTGTAATCATGCAGAGTTGGGGGACATGTGTAGGGCAGACTGACCAAATACTGGAAAATGCAGATGACCCATGCTAGTATACCCCTGCCAGGAATAGTGACTGCTGTAGTACACATAACAGTAGGTGCAACAAACCATCATGATAACGGCGTGCACACATATGCACCCACAAAGTGTATGCACCTCAATCAGCATCAGCACAACTAACACATTTGTTTGACACTGCATTTGATTGTACAGGTCATATGTCACATATCAGGTTCATGTAATGTTAACATATGCAGTAATATGGTCGGTCCCATGGCATATCAAGGAAGAGGGTGTCATATCAATAAGGGTGTGTACACTCCCCATAGCCATGGTAAGGTTTGACGTTTGTCAGTGTAATTGTATCGTATTGGCCATACATGCACCGGTGATGATGACATCTGTAAATCAGACATCAGGCATTCACAAATGACATCTGTCCACATATCATCCCTGGCATGTGTTGGACAAACACATAGGGGCTGTGAGCAGCAGAGCAGACATAACTGACAGTAATACACATTCAGCAATAGTATGTACACCTGTGAGGTATGGTGCACAGTACATGCCAGGGTGCAGAACAGGTGCACAGGAATACTGTGTACATGGGTGCAGTGTGTTCCAGGGGAAGGGGCATCACCTACTAACACAGCCCATGCATCACACACATGTATACTGTTGCTAGCATGGATTGACTATAGCTGCACTGCATGCTGTTGAGTACCATATATCATGCATGTTGACAGATGGGTAATGGGAAGTCTGTGTGTAATATCTTCGTGCAACCTCACCTGTAAGTGTGTGTGTGGGGGTGGGGGGTTATTTTGTCTGTAAGTGCAATCTGGTAGAGTAGAGGGGGTTGATGTATGTAGGATGTGTGTATGTATGTGTGTGTGTGTTTGTGTGTGTGTGTCCATGTACGCACATGTGTGTTTGTGGGGTTGTTCATACCTCTCGACTTCCCTTTGAAATAGTGCAGTACATGGACAGACACATGAGACACCAGGAATACTTTTCTGGCATGTAATCTCAGGACAGCTTTTAGTATAATAAGGTCTGTAGCATGGAACATGCATTGGGAGGGAAACTAGACACCAGGTATACTGTTATAATTGCAATTAGCAGAAAGGTGAAAGAATACCCATGTATGCAGCACTACAGATGCATTGGGGGATTACTAGACAACACCAGTGAGTGCTTCCAAATATTACTGTTGTCCACATAATGTTAATAGAGCAACAGATCTTGCATCTACTGAGCAATAGTTACATATGACACTCCAGTGCGTGACATTATTGAGTGAATGTAGTAGCCCCTAACATATGGGGGCCATGCTCATGATGTCTGGACAAACCCAGGGTGAACACTGGATGACAGCAGTGAGTCTTTGTAAAACTGACTCCAATCAAGTCAAAGAGGTAATTGAGTAATAGGTCATGTTTTGTGATCACTTGTCTAGGCATTTAGAAGAATGATATGTTAATGATTGGTATTAATGAGTGCAAGATTCCAAATCTGATGCAGGATGGGGAACTTAAGAGACTATACTTGGGACAATCTGTAAACTCAGGGACAGGTAAGTATTATGGTAGAATGTCAGGGTGTGTGTGTGTGTGTGTGTGTGTGTGTGTGTGTGTGTGTGTGTGTACTGTTAAGCAATGACATACAGGTCTTAAAGTGCGTTTCTTGTTTTCCCTTCACAGGTGGCGAGGTGGGTCAGGGTCCCTCCTGCAGGCAATCTAATGTTGGTGTCCATACAGACACTGGAAATGGTGATAGGTGTGTTGGGGCACAGGTGGGTTGTCAGAGGCTGAAGCTGCACCATCGTTTGTCATCCCCCCTTTTATCTACCCCATCCTCGCACACACTCACAGTGCCTGTAGATACCCTGTCACCAGCAGAGAGACAGTTGGGGTTGGTGACAGTGCACAGCACAGTGTGGAATATATGGCTGCTGTGTTTGGACACAGCAGCCATAGCTGGATGTCAGGCAGGGTACCACATAGGCAGATGTACAGGGGTGCTCAGTGGAGGGCTGCTGGTCATCATGCCCCTGGCAGAAGTGCCACATCTGGTACCACCAAATGCATGTTTCAGGCTGTCATGAAGGTGCAGGCACATATGGAATGGTACACCCAACAGGGTCAGAGGCTGCAGAGGGCTACTCTTTCAGCTGTAACTGACAACATCCATGATCTTGCAGGTGCCCTCTGTTATTTTACAGAGGTCATGGATAGATGGTGGGATTCATCGACCATGGATTGTCCATGCTAGAGCATGTGGTGGGAGTGGTGCGATTGCCATGTGGACATAGGCCAGCAACACTAACAGCTGGAGGTTGACATGGACATGCAAGGACACCAAGCTGCTCCCATAGTGGCAGTACCAGCCCCAGCACTGCAGGGGGGGGCACTGTCCACACCACACCACATCAGGCCACATGCACGTGGCCCTGGCCAGTCCCAGGAGGGGCCTGGTTCCAGTGGACATATGTCATCAGGGGAGAGTACCATATCATGGCTTGTACCTGGATGTGCCCATGGAACTCCAGGCAGGCACAGTTCTTGTGTCCTTGGTCGGAGGCGGTGAACTGCACACCCACCCAGGTATGGCCTGCAGCTGTCCAACAAATACCTGTATAGGGCAGCCACATGGCAGAACTGTGTGCATGCATACTCACACACAATACAAACACACCTAAGGCAATCCCATACCTACACACACCACATCACCACAGCTATATCAATAATTAAACCTCCTCACTCACACACATGGTGTCAAACATATGGCTCAGCTTAGGTCTCTGGCAAACCAACAACACTCCCTGTGCATATGATGATACCTGTGCCACATCCCTGTCATCCATAACATTGATGCAGGGACAGGCTAATATGGTTCTGATGCACATGGTGACTGTACTACAGTGAACTGATGTACTGCTGTGTAACATGTTGTCAGTAGTAAAGTTTAATGCTTACATGTCAGGAAGTGTAGCTGTCCAGCCATGATGCATTATAGCTGTTATTAACACTGAGTGATTGTGGTCTCCATAATGTTATCCGTTTGTATTGTAGGTGTCCATGTATCAGCAGGAGGATGGTCTCCTGTCATATCTCACAAGGGGTATGTCACTGTGGTGGCACTTTGGCTGTGCCATATCCTGGGTACAGGTGAACACATGTCACAGGTCTGTATAACAGTTACTGCCTGTGCCACATGGTCGATAGGTCTGGGGTGGTGTATACAGGTGAATGCATGGTGGCTGCTGTTAGCAGCCCTTCTACAGTGGACAATGGTAGTTGTACTGGGTGGTGCACACCACATGTTTGTGTATAACACACACAGAAGCTTTGGTGTAGATGCACTACATAGAGAATACTGTACACATGGATGAATGTACCTGTGCAAGGAACCCATTGTAGCCTATGTAATTCCACCAAGCCAGACTATGCACAACAACATATCGTGGAATAAGCAGTCTGCTAGTTTAATGTCATTGACTATGGTACTGGCAGGGTATATGTCCCCTTCCCCAATGTAGTGCAATCCTCAACTCAGTAAACATATGTGTGCTGGTGTGGGTGGCACAACCCTACCCTTTGGAGGGTGAGAGGTGCTGTAGAACCGCAGATAGTATGATGGACAACTACCTAACCTGTTAACATGAACTGTACTGAATTACAGCCAGCTACATGAGGGGATACACTTAACAGTAACTGCAATGATCTTGACTGTCTCCACAACAGCAACACCCAGCTATATATACCACAAAAACCAAAAGAAGAGCACAAACTAGTAAAAAACGACCAGGAAGTTCCACGGTCGGGGTAAACCACAGCTGATGCACGTTACCTCCTTGCACAAAAGTTATACTGTTATCACTGTCACCAAAAATTCCACGCTGAAGAGTTTTCTCCAAATTTCTGCAGCAATAATGGATATTTATTCTTATAAAAAGGTACAAAGACAAATACAGCCAATACAACGTAGTGCAACAAACACAATCAATGATTTACCCAGGTTTCGTCCGCCAAGACGAACTTCATCAGAATAACTACACTAGTTACTGCTTCCCTTATATATACATACAGATCCACCCAATTATTTAATTGATTGATAATTAAATGTACTACTTAAACAATTTATGCATAAAACATGTTTAAAATTAGATAGGCATAATAAATTCATTAATTCTTATGTATATTCATTACCTATATTTTGTATGTTCATAGAATAACATAAATATCATATGAAAAATCACATAAAAAATCACATAAAAAACAACAACATAAGAAATGATAAAAATATAGAAAATAACATAAAAATTATATTGCATAATAAAAACTAAATGTTGTGTTACAAATCCAATGTTAAAAATATATATATATATATGTATGAATTATGATACAGTGTGTGAATATCTTAAGTTGTTTCGCTTCAATGTACATATATATCTGTATGACACACCACCCTAGTTGTATGAATACTATTCTTTGTATAATATATGTACTTAGTTATCTTATTTAGTGACATTAACTAATATGTTTGTCACTCCTTAGGGTTTTTATGTGTACCTATACATTACTCAATCTATTATACAATGATGTACATAGAATGCACATATGTGTATTGCACTTCCCTACTTGTTAATTTTATTTTGAAATTATTATGAAATTATTAATTTGGTAGTGTACAAAAACTATATATACCAACTCCTGTATCACTGCACACCTATACAGTGGGTAAGAGGCCATTTACACATCTAACGCTAGTTGTGATGGAATGTATGTCCACAAGATGATACATGTGAAATGTTAGCATATGCCAGGAAGTTCTTGGACAGATGACCCCCTGGGACATGTATATTCTGCAAACTGAAGTAGATCCCTCCACATACACGCACACTCTTACTTAGCAACACTGGGATTAGACCCCTACCTAGGTATGTAGTGCTACTGATGTATGTGACTTTAATTGCACATACCACACAACTTTTAGGATGAGGTGTGTTCCAGGTTACATGTTACATGCAGAACATCCCCAGGCATGTACAATATGGTAATGGGGGATGTAATGGTTGTTTATGGACAATAAATAGTGTGACATATGGCCATGTACGCATTGACAAACACATAACAGTCAGACACACATCTGATAGACCTGGGCTTATCAGTGCTAACTACCTTGTCAATGTGTCCATTGTGTTACAGGTAGGTTGCACACAGAACATGCATAACTGGGATGGATAGAGTTATCAGTTACCACTGTCACCATACAGTGGTACATGGGACATGTACCGGGGGTACCATGGTGTAATGACAGTATATCCAGCACCCACATTCCCACTGTGGATATTGTATGCACTGGAACCACACTCTGACATACCCACCATCACACATTGACCAGGACTGCAATACAACCCCTTGTCCATCCCAAGAGTGCTACTACAGGGTTATGCATCTAATGCACATGCCACAGGCATAGTAGGGTGATGCATTGCCATGCTTCTCTTATGGTCATCAACATCACTATCCCTAATACTGTGTGGCAATGCATACTGTAATAGGAGTATGTGGCCTTGGAATGCTGTACCCTACATATATACACACATGCACACATACACACACTTGCCAGATCTCAGTCGGTATCCCATGCCTATCAACCCATTTGTACAACAGTGTTGTGCTGGTACTTCAAGGCCCAGGTAGCCCTTAGGGAGAAGATTGTAACTAGGTACATGTAATGCCCGGTACAGCAACAGCCACATCTAACTATGGCAATGGGTGGTGCTGCAGGTGTGAAGGGCCTCAGGGTATTACCAACTACAGGTCTACAAACACACAGACACTGATATTCTCAGTAATGCACATGTACACATTTGTGAGTACTGGGGTGCATCAATGCAGGTGTTCATAGGTGTGTACCAGGTTATTGCCCATGGAGAGATGGGAAGTGTAGGGGATGTGTGTACAGTGGTATTATTCCACCTGCCCTGTGCCAGTAGGCCATCTATCAACAGACACCACTGGGGTGATCCTCAGGGTGAGAGTGCCATGCATCAGCCAATCATCTGGGTGCCTCTTGCAGAGGCTGGTGAGGTGCTACAGCTGACATTTATGCAACATGAATTACATAACACGGTTAGTCTCTGTCTTGGAGACCTGTACCCAAGCATGTTCTATTGACTGTGGTAGTATAGTTGAGATATCCATGGCATGTGGTACGTACAGGGTGTGGAGTCCTATCTGCTGCATTTATAACACAGCTGGGCAGACATGTCAGTGTCAGTCAAGCATAGATTGCCTGTAAGTATCCAAGATGGATACCTGTCATCTGCACATCTGTACAGAGGACTGACAGACATCAGCTAGCCAACTAGGTATGCATTAGGATGAATGTGTTGACAGATAGACATCTGACACCAATAGGTATGACATTACTACATGACGGTAGCCCTCACTGACATGTGCTATGCACACAGTAATCTACAGTTATTTTCCACATGTCAGATCATTATCCAGTAGGAAATATTTAATGAGACACAACTCACACACCAGGAACATGACAGTGAGGACTCAGAGTCCATCTATGCATGCAGGGGTGTTTGTTTCCAGTACTAAAATTAGCAGTCTACTCTTACTTGGGAAAGCACTGTCCACAGTAGTAACATGATGATACACTACATGCCAGTGTGACTGCATATAACCTGGGATACTACCCATGTATGTAACACATTCACATGGATAAGAGTGTTGTACAAGTCATATATACTCAAGTGTCCCAGACAGTAGACTCACACCCCTTGCTACTGTAATAGCACATAGACACATGTTATATATATAGCATTACATGCACTTATTACAGATGTCATTACCCTGCTATGTTATCAGACTGGAATGTGAGCATTGGTTACCAGAGCTGAGCCATGCTTAGCAGGTGTCAGCATTGCTGCAATATAACAGCTAAGCACATTTGCGCACTGGTAAGCAAAGCCTACACAGTGTAAGCGTCCGTATGTTTAACTGTATGTTAGCTCTGCTTAGCTTCATGCAAACCCACGCAAACACACTTAAAGCTGCTCAAAACTGCCTTAACCACTCTGTATCCAACAGCCCTTGTTCTGCGCAGCAACAAAATAAACAGCCCTTGCAGGTCTTGAACCCACGATCCTGTACACTATAGTCACAGCAGTTAACTACTACACCATGACAGCTGTGAAGACAGTTGTTGTTTTTCCAATATATCTGTCAGTGCACATATTGAATAGTATTGAACAATTGCTGTGGCTTCTGCAATTGTTTAGTACTTGTTAGTGATATTCCTGTTGCATCACATATGTTGTTATATCTAAATATACACATAGCAGATAAATACGGTGAGATACAGATATATGGATATCTATATATATATATATATATATATATATATATATATATATATATATATATATATATATATATATATATATATATATATATATATATATATATATCTATATATATATATATCTATATCTATATATATATTTATATATATATATATATATATATATATATATATATGTTTAACATAACAGACTTGCTGTGTGTGGGAGGTCACATCTGCTATTGACATGTACGGCATCAGTTACTGACAGACATCCTAAGGTCATCATAGTACAGTACCACTGATATCACAGTAATGGTCCTGTGGAATACAGCAGAGATATGACCAATAAATCTGGACAGTCTGACACAATCTGGTCAGTCCAGAGGTATACTCAGAACGCCTTAGTGGAAGACATGTGGACCAAGCCTGACAATGTGGATGTTAACACCCATGTAAATGGGCATATCACGTAAATACTGGAATACATATGCCCACACAGTTTATGCATTCACGCACTCCTGTCTGTCATGACACATAATAACTAGTGGTGCAGAGGTCACATGGCCACATGCTACCCACTAGTTAGTGACATGCATCTGTACAGCATCCCACTGCTTTGTCAGAAATACATGGCAGTTATGGTGGTCTGCCAGCAGTACATCTGACAAATATCTGGACATAACATCACACTGGGTAAGTACACTAAGCTGCTAGGCATGTAACAAAGTACTGTGCAAACTACAGACAGACTGCCACAACACTGGCCTACATTTTTATGGGGGGAATGCACATGTACCTGCAAATATAGCAGGCTCTACAGGCATGTCACAGCACAGAGTAACAGACACTTGTGTGAAAGTGCATACCCACAACCAATGTGAACACAGCCACACCCACATATGATAAGTGAGCTTAATATTACAATATATGGACTGTTTGATCAACACTAACCCTACATACACTGGGCCAGTACACAGTGTGGTCCGATGCCTGTCTGTGGTATGGGACATGTGTGTGTTTGGCCCTACAAAGATGTAAGCGACAGGGTACCATACACTGGAGCAGAATCTAACATCAGATAGAACAGGACCAAGAACAATGACATCTACCACAGTCTGTACACAGGCCAAGGTACATATTTGCAATACACACACTGTCGACAATCACCATAATTACACAGACCTCACTACTGTACACACTACCACAGAATGCCCAGGTTATGTCTTCAAATATAACCGCTACTACACATAACATGTCTAGCAGTCTGATATCTGACTGGCTTGTTATCAGGTATGATGTCAATAAATAATGGTGTACAGAACATATGCACCTCTTACTGCATGACATATGTACAAAGGTTGACAGAGTTGTGGCTGGAGGCACAAAGACAGGGCCAATATTGACATGTTGCTGAGATAACCTGATACATTTACTGTTGTAATAGGGTTTGTTGTGACATATGTCCTATAGGGATATAGGTTCATAGGTTAGTACTAAGCTAACTGCCCTTGCAAGCCATTTTAAGCCTAGCCAATTATCCCTTATGAGACTCAAACCCTGCACCTGATGTTTGTAAGGCAAATACCTTAACCATTACGCCACCCTCCCAAGTCAGTAATTCTCATGGCTGTCACCATGTACTGACTGCAATCCTCAGACTATGCTTCTGCAGTTCTAAGATAGGTAATCTGTGAGTAACACAAGACACATAAGACTCCAAACACTGGCCAGTCTGCAGATAACCCTACAGGTGGGAGTTTCCTAAAACACATAACACTGTCATGACAGGTATTAAATCATGCAGACCAACCATATCCACACATACCCTGTTACACCAATTCCAAAAACTCAGGAAAAACACTAAACGAAAAACTAATGAAAGAGGCAAAATTACACTATAAGAGTCGACAACTATAAAATAAACCCAAAAATATTTATTAAAGTTAGCACTTTCGGCAAAGACGATACTTCACCTTCATCAGACAAACAGAGAAAATTAGTCACAGATACATATTTAAGTAATTAGGTGGTAATGAATCCACCAGTTAGAATAAACTACATTTTACCTTGGCAACCTCATAGAGACACTTCACGGAAGCAAAACAAAAACTAAATATCTAATTAAACATGTGTTAAAAATGTAAAATAACGATATGTCAAGTCATTTAAAATATTTAGAAAATACATTACTACAAAACTTATTAGATAAAAATTAGAGTTACAAATACCAAATGAAAAATGAAATATAAAAAATAGAAAAATAAACATTAGAAAAATAAACATGTTCGGGTTCTCAAACTAGCAAGGAAAACATTGAAACTTCATCATTCCTAATACAGAAAATAGAAAGCTTCCACTGTCGTGCTAGTGATATGCATGGGCACAAAAAAAACAAAATAAATCCTTTTCATCTTCTTAAGGAGAGCCACCTCAGGACACACTTGATAGATAAACTATCATTAATACCTGGAAAAGTGTGTGCCCTAGTTCTGATCTGCCACATAAGTTCATCTATTTCTAACAATAACTGCCAAGCTCCACCTCAGATGTCAACTTCCCTATGTTGTAATATTACAAATCTAAACCCATGGTCATCATGCTCAAAACAATGTTTGGCCAAAGCATTATTTAAATCTTTCTTCATAATGGCATAATAATGCTCATAAATTCTTTGTCTTATTCTACACTCAGTTTTCCCAATGTAAAAAGCGTTGCAAAGATTACACAGTGCAACATATGTAACGCTTTTAGTCTCACAATTGTAGTTACTATTAACTTTGTACACTTTGTTGTTAATAGAGACTTGATTACCAACCTTAATATATTTACATTGGGCACAAGAGCTGCATTTAAACATGCCATGATCTTGTTAGAGCTTGGCTTCTTTTCCTTCTCTAAAAGGCACTTTAAATTTTGGCCTCTCCTATAGGTAATTTTTGGGACTACTCCTAATACATTTGACAGAATTTCATCATTTTTGATAGTGTCCCAATTCTTGTTCAGAACCTCCTTAACAAGCTGGTAGTCAAAGGAGTATGTGCACAGGAAACTAGTATGATACCCTACACTATAGATTTAAATAATGCTTTGGCCAAACATAGTTTGAGAACCCAAACATGTTTATTTATAACTTTAATAAATATTTTTGGGTTTATTTTATAGTTGTCGGCTCTTATAGTGTCATTTTGCCTCTTTCATTAGTTTTTCGTTTAGTGTTTTTCCTGAGTTTTTGGAATTTGTGTGATATGGCGAATGTGACTGGAGCGGCATCTCCAAGTCTGTTTACACAACAGGAGGACTCCCGAGGTGTTCAGGATAACACTATTGGCAACCTCACCGCCCTAGTGCAGGTTCTCCTAGGGTGAGTGGAATCCCTTACTCAAAAGGTGGACGCTTTTGGTATTAACAACACGTCCGAGATGAATATCGAATCAAGGAAGCATAATGAGGAGTGTGGAGTTGGACTAACTGGTCAGAATAGTAGTGAGGCACATGTCGAAAATATAGTAGAACGTAGGAACGCAAATGGTAATAATGATAGCGTGCCTACCCGTGATGTAAATCGACAAGGAGGAACTGGTCAGCCAATGCCTCTGAGGTGTCCTTCTAACATTTTACAAGTGCAAAATGACATCATTCCCACCATGTCTACTTTTCTGAATAACAATAACTTTTTCAGTGGTCAGAGCAGTCCTAACGCTCCTTCTAATGATTCTAATGAGGAAGTTGGAAATGTTTTATCTCGTAACATCAATGAGTTTGATATGAAGTTGTACAAGTGCAGAAAGTTGCAGCTCGAGGTTTCATACTTAGAGGAATGCAGTCGCAAGAAGATCATACCAAAAGGTTTACGCCAGTGGTGATATCCAGCTGGCTTAATTAACAATTCACCTTTTCATAGCGAACTTATTGCACTTTTTGACCGACAGGGGTACGAATTTCTTCAAGCTCTTATTAATTTTTACACAAAAAATATTACTGTTCTTAAAACTGAGTTGGAAGTGCTTGAACATGGCATCAAATCTGACAATGATTTTCCAAGATACAAATATGAATATTGTAGAATTTACACTAGTATAGAGGCAACTATGAACAAACTTCTTGTTACTAAGAAGAAGAAAATAGCTAGGGATATCAATGATTATGCAAATAATCAAGCATACCCTAAGCCCCCACCTAGTGTTCTAACAAGCATTAACGATAATAGTAATAACCAAGAGGAGAATGATTTTATTAATAATTCTAACTCTCTTCATATCAATGGTAACATTTCAAACGAGCAAGGTCAACCCCTAAGAAGAAGCCCAAGGTTCATTAATAACAACAATAACAATAACAGTAATAATGGAGGTAACAACAACTTTAGTAATGATAGACAAAACCAGTCTTTTGATAACAATCATGGTGTGGAAGTTCAGAACCAACAGGGTTTTCGGCCAGTTACCAATGGCCGGCGGAACAAACGTCAGTCAACTCACCAGCAGAATTCAACAAGGAGCAGGAGAAGAACACGCAGGAGATAGTCCCTAGCCAAGATTTTGGTATCAAGCCTCATTTGCATAATAGTAAAGAAGGTGATTTTACTATATACAATTATACAGCTCTGGACGTCCAACAGGACATGGTAGATTTTTTATCAAAGGATTTAACCTTTGTCCCTGGTAAAAATATGGACATTGTTAAAACGATTATCGATTTGAAACTGTTTGTCCAGAAGCTTAATCTCAACTTGTTAATAGGGAATAATTCTAGTATGGTGAACACTTTACGGGTTTCTAGTTTGTTTAATCCACCTCTCCATCCTGGTTTGAACATGTTTGAAAAAATGTGTGAGGTGGATTTCTGGGCTATTAAAAATCAAGTAACATATAAGCATCATAAACATAAATGTAACATTTCACCCCTGGAGTATGATTTTGTTAACATGCTGAATGACTGTAACATTAGGGTAATGAAGCCTGATAAGGGGGAGGCTTGGTGTTTATGGACTATCGAATATATGTAGATTACATGCCCAAGCACCTCAATACTCCCTTTTATACCCAGGTTACTTTGAATGAAGTTAACATGGCACATAAAAAGATAAGGGCAATGTTAGATGATTTGTTTCTTGAGGGTTTTATCGATATAGACATGTATCAGTATTTGTCCATGATTGCCCCTAGAACACCTGCCTTGTTTGGTACTCCAAAAATTCACAAGGCAATGATTGCCCCCCCCCCCCTTCAGACCCATAGTTGATGGCCGTGGGTCAATCACTTACGCATGCGCTAAATACATTGATTTTTATTTTTTATTTTATTTATTTTACATTTGTTGACCGGGCTAGTCTAGCTGGATATATGTCCATTTTCAGTAGAGGCCCGGGGAGAAAAGCTCCACACATAACATAATAATGACAGACAGACATATTGTTAATAAAGACATACAATAAAAATAGAAATATAAATCAATTTTGTTAATAAAATCAACATACAATAAGGAACTCAAACAGTTTAATATCATACATAATGTTTGGTCAGTTTCAAAGCATTTAACCTAGTACATAAGGTTATGCAATAAGGCATTTGCCATATGGATAACAGTTGAAGCTCAGAAGGGTAGAGTAGTAGAAGGAGAATATAAGATGAATAAAAGGGAAGAGGCAGGGGTTAGAAAGAGAGAGAGGAAAAGAAGGAAGACAGTCAGGAGGAGGTGGGAGATGGGAGAAGTAGGTCAGAGCATAGTGGGACAGCAAGGGAAAAGAAACAGGGTAGTTGCTAATTAATAAGCAAAAGAAGGGTAAAAGGAAAAGAGAGGGTGGAGAGACGGAAGTTAGCCTGCAGTACTACAAGAACAAAGCCAGTGGTTTTGGAAGTACAGTTTGATATGTTGTCTGAAAAGAGGTAAGGATGAGATTAGAGTTAACTCCTTGGGCAGCAAATTCCATGCTCTTCCTACAGTATTGGTGAAAAGAGAGTCACCAGCTACGTTGTGGGCCTTTATGGGTTTGGTCATAAGTTTACAAGAGGAACAAAGAGAGGTAAGATTGTTATAAGGAGGTAAAAGTTGTGAAAGTATAGGGGTGTTGGTAGGTTGGTACAGTAATTTGTGGGCAATAGTAAGTTGTGAGATAATAAGATAGTTTTGTAGTTCCAGCCAGCCTAAGTGTTTCAAATTGTGGCAGTGATGGGTTCTAAAAGGGTTACCAGTGGCGGGGCAATGTTATTGTAGCAAGTTGCTAGTTTGTTTAGGTTAGTTTTCTTGAGGTTGGTGAAGATAGGGAGGCGTAAAGAGAGTAGATATGAGATGGGAGTGAGCAATAGTAGCTCTAGTAGATGGGGTGAGAAATGGTTTAATCGGTATAATGATCCTATTTTTCTGTTAACTGATTTGATGGTGTTGTTGATGTGTTGGTCAAAAGCGAGATTGTTATCAATGGTTATTCCTAGTAGTTTAGTTGTGGGGTCAGGAGAGATGACAGTGTTGTTGATTGAGGAGATGGTGAAGTATAGTGGAGAGGCAGTGGTGGGGGTGAAGAGGAGAAGTTTGGTTTTTTTAGCATTGAGAAGTAGGTACCGTCTAGTGAACCATGTTTCTACTGTGTTGAACATAGTTTGAGTTAGTGAGATTAGATCTGAAGAGGAGGATGCTGAGCAAATGATAGTGGAGTCATTTGCGTATTGAATGCAGGTAGCTTGAGGAATTACAGAGTGGAGATCATTAATATAGAGGGAGAAGAGGAGAGGACCAAGAATGGAGCCCTGAGGGACTCCAATAGTAATGGGCAGTAAGGAGGAGATGTGGTTTTCCCAACGAACGGCTTGTTGTCTATTACTGAGGTATGACGTAAACCATTTGATGGCAAGGTTATCAAATGAGAGGGATTCAAGAATGCTAATTAAAGAAGAGTGGTTGACCATGTCAAAAGCTTTAGAAAGGTCAATGAATAAGGCAGAAGAGAATAGATTATTGTTGCGATTGCTGTTAATGGTATCTACAAAGGAAAGGAGGGCAGTGGTGGTGCTATGGTGAGGTCTAAAGCCATGTTGACAGTTAGCTATAATATTGTGAAGAGAGAGGTACTGTACTAGTTGATGAATACATTTCTCCATCATTTTTGCTAAAGGAGAAAGAAGAGCAATAGGTCTGAAGTTAGAATAGTCAATAGAGTTACCGCCTTTGTGTAGAGGGATTATATGAGAGATTTTCCAGATATGAGGGATGGTTCCCTCTTGGATGGTCCTATTTATGAGTATAGAAATTGGGTAAGCAATTTCTTTGGCTGCCTTTTGCAGAAAAAGGGAAGGGAGCTTGTTGGCAGAGGGGTACAAGGTTTCAGTTTGAGAATAAGTTTATAGATGAAAGAGGTAGGGATGGGTTGTAGAGAGAAGTAGTAGGAAGAGTTTATTTCATTATTAGGAGGATAGAAGTTATTAGTGTTTAATTGTCTAGCGAGAGATTGAATAGTTTCAGTAAAGAATGAGTTAAAAGCATTTGCAGTTTGGAGAGGGGTGTCTGGGTCAGCATTTAGTGGAGAGGGAGTTTTGGCTGTTCCTGGTGAAAGGAGTCTATTGATTCAGGACCAAAATTGTTTGGGTTTATTTAAGTTGGTTTCTTGTAGGTTGCAGTAGAACTTTCTTTTGTCGGTGAGTATAGCTTTTTTGGTAAGATTTCTAAGTTGGCGAAAGTGAAGAAAATCAGAGCTGATTCTATGGGATCTCCATTTGTTCCAGACCTTATTTTTAGAGAGGATTAGTATTTTAGTTTCATTTGAGAGCCAAGGGGCTGTATTAGATTTTATTCTAATAGTACGCTCAGGAGCATGTTTGTCCAAAATAGAAAGGAAAGTCGAATTAAA
Organism: Protopterus annectens; assembly: GCF_019279795.1. Lineage (NCBI taxonomy): Eukaryota > Metazoa > Chordata > Ceratodontiformes > Protopteridae > Protopterus > Protopterus annectens. The sequence goes on along the minus strand of NC_056728.1, from coordinate 109,260,565 downwards.
GAATAATACTGCTTCATTAAGTGGAAGAGTCTTTAAGGGGTTCCATTTACAAGTTCTGAGCTCGTTTTGAAATAAGTCGATTTTAAAGTGTTTAGTAGAACGTATTTGTCTTATATTAGGGAGGTGGAGATAATCAGTTTTCTCTCTTGTAATGTAAGTTAAGCAATGATCACTGAGGTCATCAGGCATAGTCCCAACTTTATATGTGATGTTAACTTTGTTTATGAGAATCCAGTCTAAAATAGTCTGCTTCATACTTGACCTATTAAGCCTTGTTGTTGAGTTAATGGTTTGAGTAAAACCATTTAGGTTAATATGAGAGGTGGGATTGTCAGTATTAATAGTATTCCAGTCGATATTTAAGTCGCCAAGAATTATAGTTTCTTGGGGGTAGTTGATGGAAACCCAATTGAGAAAGTCTTCTACAATTGGTATGTTGTTTCCAGGAGGTAAGTATATGCAGATGATGTAAAGGGCTTTCTTAGCATTAAGTTGAAGTTTAGTGATGATGGCTTCTATTTTACTATCTTGGGTTGGACAAGCTGAAAGGGTAGATATTAAGATGATTCTTAAACAGTATTGCTACTCCGCCACCCTTTCATTTAGTAGCGTGTTAAAACCATTTATAGAGAGTGAGCCTCAGATTTGTAAAGATTCGTGGAGTTTTCTTGCTAATATAAATAAATTGGAATATAAAGCGGATGTACTGTTTTTGACAATAGATGTTAAGGACTTGTACACAGTAATACCCCAGGCAACGGGAATACATTGGATGAGAGAATTTATGCACATGAAAAAGGCCAATGACAACACTATTTACCTAATTGAGACTCTATTGGAAATAGTGTTGACTAATAATTTTATGGTCTTTGAGGGCCAGTTTTATTTACAAAAATCTGGGGTAGCTATGGGTTCTCCCTGTGGTGGCTGCTTTGCTAACGCCGTTATGGCATTTTGGGAAAATAACATGTTGTTTATTGATGAGTTGTTCCAAAATTATGTCACCTGGTACACAAGGTACCGGGATGACATTTTTTGTATTTGGAAAGGTGACAAATCCCTTATCCCAGATTTCATCACTAAGATTACACAGTTTACTGACTTTTTAGAATTCACATACAACATAGGAGAAACTCAAATAAATTACCTTGACATCCTATTGATTAATGACAGGATGAATGGTAGATTTAAGAGTTTAATTTACAGGAAACCAACTTATTCAAACACCTTCTTACATTTTGCAAGCAACCACCCGTACCATCAGAAAAAGGCCATGGTCAAGGGGCAAATTGTTAGAGCTGCCCAAATGATTACAGATGACTGTGAATTTGACTTGGAATGCAGCCTTTTACGAAGCATGTTTATTCACAGAGGGTATCCCAATAGTTTAGTCAATAGCATTATTAATGAGGTTACTTCTAAATGTAGGGGAGGTCACTTCATACCCTTGTTAAGCAGTCAAACCCATATTGAAAACGAAGTCTTAGATGACCACTCTTCAAGTTGTGGCGACCAAGGTCGTAATAAAAATGTCAGTAGTGTAGGGTATCATACTAGTTTCCTGTGCACATACTCCTTTGACTACCAGCTTGTTAAGGAGGTTCTGAACAAGAATTGGGACACTATCAGGAATGATAAAATTCTGTCAAAGGTATTAGGAGTAGTCCCAAAAATTATCTATAGGAGAGGCCAAAATTTAAAGTGCCTTTTAGAGAAGAAAAAGAAGCCAAGCTCTAACAAGATTCATGGCATGTTTAAATGCTGCTCTTGTGCCCAATGTAAATATATTAGGGTTGGTAATCAAGTCTCTATTAACAACAAAGTGTACAAAGTTAATAGTAACTACAATTGTGAGACTAAAAGCGTTACATATGTTGCACTGTGTAATCTTTGCAACACTTTTTACATTGGGAAAACTGAGCGTAGAATAAGACAAAGAATTTATGAGCATTATTATGCCATTATGAAGAAAGATTTGAATAATGCTTTGGCCAAACATTGTTTTGAGCATGATGGCCATGGGTTTAGATTTGTAATATTACAACATAGGGAAGTTGACATCCGAGGTGGAGCTTGGCAGTTATTGTTAGAAATAGATGAACTTATGTGGCAGATCAGAACTAGGGCACACACTTTTCCAGGTATTAATGATAGTTTATCTATCAAGTGTGTCCTGAGGTGGCTCTCCTTAAGAAGATGAAAAGGATTTATTTTTTTTTGTGCCCATGCATATCACTAGCATGACAGTGGAAGCTTTCTATTTTCCGTATTAGGAATGATGAAGTTTCAATGTTTTCCTTGCTAGTTTGAGAACCCGAACATGTTTATTTTTCTAATGTTTATTTTTCTATTTTTTATATTTCATTTTTCATTTGGTATTTGTAACTCTAATTTTTATCTAATAAGTTTTGTAGTAACGTATTTTCTAAATATTTTAAATGACTTGACGTATCGTTATTTTACATTTTTAACACGTTTAATTAGATATTTAGTTTTTGTTTTGCTTCCGTGAAGTGTCTCTATGAGGTTGCCAAGGTAAAATGTAGTTTATTCTAATTGGTGGATTCATTACCACTAATTACTTAAATATGTATCTGTGACTAATTTTCTCTGTTTGTCTGATGAAGGCGAAGTATTTTCTTTGCCGAAAGCGCTAACTTTAATAAATATTTTTGGGTTTATTTTATAGTTGTCGGCTCTTATAGTGTCATTTCGCCTCTTTCATTAATTTTTCATACCCTGTTACACCAACATTACTCCAAATGCAGAAGAGCAAAACTTACATTCTGTAGTCATGTCTGGAACATCCCCCTCCTGTTTGTTGCCCTGTTTCCACAATGTATATTGTTAGAGGTATATACCACTACCATCTGTTATGCTGTTTGCCAAACACTGACATGAAGTCCTGCTCACAGTGAATGAAAAGGACCAACACCCACATGATGTTCCTAGTTATAGGAGTGTGTTTCCATGCAATTGGCTATGGGAATGTTACCACAGCTGTTCCACATGCAATCATCTAGTGGGGGACTGCAATTCATGCACAGGCCATCAGCTGATCATGAGCATCACTTCCAAAACACAAGGTGCTGCCTAAGCAAAGCAGACGTACTTCTCCACATCCACCAGAGAGGGAGTGAGAGAGACAGACCGAGACAAAGTAAAATGGGGGGGGGGGTAGGAGAGTAAAAGCTAAGCATGTTTGTGTCACACACTTACCAGTATGGGGTTTCAAACCCCTGCCTATGTATTGCTATTACATGTGTATGCAGTTATCGCATGTGTCACAGAGCTTACATGTTGGGGAGTTGTAAAAATGTATATTTGATGGTGAGTGACATCAGCAATAATTTTAAAGGAGGGATAATGTAGGTGTAGTACATGTGCCTGTCCACAAGAACAGGTGTCAAGAACGACATGGCCACACTCTCTCAGGGACTCACACACATTATCACAGTTGGCAGGGTCAGGATTAGACTAACTAACTAACTAGTTTGCCACACTACAGTAATACGCAGGTATCACATGCACTACAGAGGTTATCAGGCTGATATATGGACAAAGGGTATGTCAAGGTGTCTGATATCAGAAGGCATGCTTCAGTAGGCCAATGGGAGGTGTAGTGAATGTAAATGGCATCCAAATCATTATACTCCACACACATACAGACACAGGTTTGCCAGTAATGACATGCATGGGTGCATTGCTTCACAGGTGTGTAGTGGTTGACTGTGCCAGAAGGCTGTACAAGGCTAGGTAAAGAGTATACCTTGGCATCAAGCCACATGACAATGGTCTGTAGTGTGGCTTAGGGGTGTAGTGCCTGGATTGGTCCACACAGGTGGGTACTGTATTCACCATCCACTCATCTGGGTTACTATTGTGGGTGGCCAGTGCTGTGCAATGTTTGCCATGTATGTGTTCTATATTCCATAACATGGACAGTGTCTGGGATGTGCACACATCCCATATGCATGTTCTGTGACATGTGGAAGTGTACCTGGTGTGTCTGGGGCATGTTGTGTAGACAGATTGTTATTATCAGATGTGCCATTCCTGCCTCATATGGTGAGAACTGGCAGTGAAGACCTGGTTGACCCTGAACCTACATTGACAGCATGATACAGGTATTCACTGGTGTCAGTGGCATCTGTTCATACAGGGCATGTGTATAAGGCATATTATGTCCTTTGTGGGTTACATTTGCTAACTCTACAGTTTTTGCAGGTGTCCAGTGGGAAACATAGTGAAGGAGCACTGTATGCAATGATTTGCCTATTGTAGGGATGGTACATGGTGCCATGTCCTCTGCAGTCCACTGCAATCACACCATGGTTACTATCTGTGGGCAATATGCAAGGAACTACCAACATAGTGGTTGTTGCCTAGCCAAGTGTGTTTGTGTATGAGACATGGGTGGAGAGTGTTCTCTGGGTAATACAAGGGTTGCCTATATTGTTCCCCAAGCCATGATGTCACATGTAGGGGTATGGATTGTCTACCCCAGCCTCTCTGCTGTTTGACATCTGTTATCCTTGTAAGGTGGACATTGTGACATACAATAGGCCCACCATATAAGAAATTTGCAAAACCCGCTCTACAATGAGCCCTTTTATTATACACTCCCAGCTACCTTCCCACAGGATACTAATCACACACACACACACACACACACACACACACACACACACACACACACACACACGCACACATGCACACATGCACACATGCACACACACATGCACGCACACATGCACGCACACATGCACGCACACACACACACACACACACACACACATATGCACACGCACACATACATGCACACACAAACACTCACACACACAAAGTCTCACAGTTGCCATGTCTTGGATTAGAACTCCTACATAACTAGGTACATCACACTACAGCATTACGCATGCACCATGGAGCTTACTGGGCTACTTTTTCCCCAAAGGTGTATTTCAAAGTGAATGACATCAGCAGGCTTGCCAAAGTAGGGCAATGGAAGTTGTAATGACTGCAAATGACCTCAAAAGCATTGATCCCTCCACAGCCAAACAAACACACAAAGCTTTACAGTTGCCATGTCTGGGATTAGAACTCCTACCTAACTAGTACATCATACTACAGCATTATGCAGTTATAGCATGTGCCACTGAGATTACTGGGCTAGTCTGTCCCCAAAGGTGTATTTCAAAGTAAATGACATCAGCAGGCTTGGCAAAGTAGGGCAATGGATGTTGTCTTGACTGTGAATGGTCTCAAAATCATTGATCCCTACACAGACAAACACACACAAAGTTTTACAGTTGCCATATCTGGGATTAGAACTCCTACCTAACTAGTACATCACATTACAGCATTATGCAGTTATAGCGCACACCATGGAGCTTACTGAGTTACTCCTCCCCCAAAGGTGTATTTCAAAGTGAATAACATCAGCAGACTTGCCAAGGTTGGGCAATGGAAAGTGCAGGTCACAGGTTCATAGGTTGGTACTAGGCTATTGGCCGTATGGCCTATACATGCCTAGCCATGACAATTTCCTGGCTATGTATTTCCACAATATTTATTTCCCTGGACCTCTGTCTACCAGGGTGACTGACGTGACCCCCTGGGGGTCAATTTCCTATCTCCCATCCAATTGTCAAGGTTTCTTTTGAAGAGGGCCAAAGAGGCACTCTGCTTGACATGCATTGGCAGTCTATTCCAGAGTCTGGGGAGTCTCTGGGTCAGGACACATCCCTCCAGCATGTATTGTTCATTGTGATGGCAAGGTTTGGATCCCTGGATCGTGTGGCTGTGAGGGATTTGGATTTCAAGTGTAGCATGTCCAACAGCCCTAGGTTTGACATGGCATTGTATGTTAAGCAGAGATCCCCTCTGAATACATGATATGTGACAGTATAGCTGGATGATTTTCAGATGGTCAGCATAGGCCATCTGGTTTAGGCCTGTGATTCTTTTAGTGAGGTATGTCTGCAGCCTTTCTAGTTGTTGCAGATGTCTTGTGAGGTACATACCAAATGGGCTGTTATAGTTTGTACTGAGCCTATTGAGAGATTACTGCATTGGGACAATGGCCTCCTTTTTCCTGGATGTAAAGCCCTTAGTGATGAGGTGTGCTACATAGGTGGATTTCCTGACTGTTGTGGCAATGTGGTTATCAAAGGTGGGACCACTGTCCACCTGTGTCCCTAAGTCTCTTATCACACTTTAGGTGTTTAGTGTACTGCCACCTGTGTGGTACTTCACAGGTACATGTCCCTTCCCAGAGGGGATAACTATACATTTCTTGGCACTGAGCTTGAGGCCATGGCTCAGGCACCAAGCATTTATTTCTGTAAGGCCCTTCTGTAGAATATCCACATCATGTGGGGATTCAATATTGCCTCCCAGTGTGCAGTCATCTGCAACTTTTGTTAGACAGAGTACCTTAGTGTTGGCCTGTACTTTAGAGCAGTAGATGCCAAACAAGAGCGGTCCCAGGACTGAACCCTGAAGTACTCCAACTGTCACTTGTTCTGTGCTCAATTTGGTGTCACCTACTTTTACAGTTTGGGTTCTGTCAGTGCAAAAGTTAGCAGCTCATCAAGTGACGTAGGGATTAATGGCCAGCTTGGTATGTTTATCTATGATTCCAGACTGAGGGATTGTGTCAAAGGCCTTGGTGAGGTCCAGATAGGCTGTGTGAACTGTCTTACCCTTGTCTGCAGCTTTGCAGACTGATTCAAAGTTGTCAATCAGGTTCAGGAGACATAATCGGCCCTTCACAAACCCAAACTGGGTAGGGTCCAGTGTTTGCAGGTTGCCAATGTCTTTGTTTATAAGTTCCATGATAATACATTCCATGGCCTTGCAGATCAGGCATGTCATACTGCTGAGGCTGTAGTTCCCAGGATCCAAGGTGGATCCCCCCTTGTGGACTGGGATAACTGTAGCTGTGCGCCACACAGTGGGCACAAAGCCTGAGGTGTGGCTATGATTAGACATGGCACGTAGGTGAGGTGCCAGTTCATTTTGTAGTTCATGTAGTACACAGCCCGGATGTTGTCTGGTCCCATGGATGCTGTTTTCTTAGCTCTGGAGAGTGTGAATTTTACCTGTGTGGCCATTATTACAGGAATCTGGCAATCTTTCAGTGTTGTAGGGGGTGGGAGGGGGGTTCAGTTGGCATTGAATCAATCTGCCAGGGTATTGGCATTATCCTTGGGAGCAGTATATTTAATACCATCCTGTTATAGCTCATAGCAGATCTGAGCATTGCCATTTCAATTCCTGACATAGTTATGGAAAGGCTTGCAGTTGTCTTTGGCATCTTTGGCTATATTATGTTCATAACTAGCTTTGGAGGATGTTATGAGGGATCTCAGCTTCTTACTGAGGCTGGTAAGGGAGTATTTTGCATCCTGGAAATTCCCTCATTTCTGCAATAGTTTCTTCCTTTTGTTTTACAGTATGTTTAAGGAAGGAGGCCACCACATTGGCTTCCTTTTCTTGGTGGGGAGCATCTTGGTTCTATATTGGATGGCACAATTCATGCATGAGTGGATGTGCTTGTACAGCGCCTTAGTGTAGGATTCAGCAGTCGTCCTTTCAGTTCCCATCTGCATGGGTGTCATGATGTTAGTCATGTCTGACATGTGTAGCATGGCGTTGGCTTTGGAGATGTGTGTTACGGAGGTTTCCTTACTGGGGTTTGGGGGAGGGATGTGGATGTTAAGGGTGATTAGCTTATGGGCAGACCTGATCACTGATAGGGTGACCACAGGTGTGGAGCATTGATTTCCTCTGTTGGTAATGACCAGGTCTAGGATATTTGAGCCCCTGGTGGGACTATGGGTTACTTAATCCAGGACATTGGGAATTATGACTTCCAAGAACCATTGGGCACACATGTTGGTACACAAGTAGTTTTCCCAGTTAATGGCAGGGTAGTGTAAGTCACCCAGGATGTTTGGTGGTATCATAATATTTTCCCAGTATGTTTAAAAAGGTGTAGTGGGGATTTATGGGCATGGTGGTGGATCTGTAACAAGCCATACAATCTGGATTGCAGTCTTACCTAGTGTTAGTTGTACCAGGGGTATTTCAGATGCATTCTGTTGAGCAAGTAGCCTGGTGGTTTGAATATCCTTGGTGAATATGGACACTCCTCCACCTTTAGTGTTTTGGTCCCAGTTTGGTGGCCGACAGGTGTGGTGAGAGCTGTACCTGGTATTGCAGGGGTGTTCTCTGGAGCCTTGGATCAGGTCTCTGTTAGTGCACAGATATTGATGTTCTCCATTTTTAGGAGTGCCTGGTGACTGTAAATGGTCACGAAATCATCGATCCCTACATACACACAATCAAGCACACACAGAGTTTCACAGTTGCCATATCTGGGATCCGAACTCCAGCCTAAATTGTACAGCACACTACAGCATTATGCAGTTATAGCATGCACTAAGGAGCTCACTAGGCTACTTCTTCCCCAAAGGTGTATTTCAAAGTGAATGCCATTAGCAGCCCTGCCCAAGTAGTGTAATGGAAATTGTAGTGAGTGTGAATGGCCTCAAAAGCATGGATCCCTACACAGACAAACACACAAAGTTCTGCAGTTTCCATGTCTGGGAATAGAACTCCTATCTAGCTAGCACATCACCCTACAGCATTATGTAGTTATAGGATGCACCATGGAGCTTACTGGGCTACTTCTTCCCCAAAGGTGTATTTAAAAGTGAATGACATCAACAGCCCTGCCAATGTAGGGCAATGGAAATTGTAGTGAGTGTGAATGACCTCAAAAGCATTGATCCCTGTACAGACAAACACAGACGCTCACACACACACACACAAAGTTCTACAGTTGCCATATCTGGAAATAAAACTCCTACCTAACTAGTACATCACACTACAGCATTACACAGTTATAGCATGCACCACGGAGGTTACTGGGTTACTCCTTCCCTAAAGTTGTATTTCAAAGTGAATGACATCAGCAGCCCTACCAAAGTAGGGCAATGGATATTGTAGTGAGTGTGAATGGCCTCAAACGCATTGATCCCTACACAAGCAAACACACACACACAATGCTCAACAGTTGTCATGTCTGGGAATAGAACCCCTACCTAACTAGTACATTTCACTATAGCATTACGCAGTTATAGCACACGTCACAGAGCTTATAGGGCTATTCCTTCCCCAAAGGTATATTTCAAGGTGAGTGACATTAGCAGGCTTGCCATTGTAGGGCAACAGGGAGTGCAGTGTGTGTGCATGGGCCATAAACCATTCATCTGGAAGCAGACACACAACACTCAGGCACACACAGGTTTATATTTCACAGGTACATGTATACAACTGCTAGATGAGTATTGACTTGTACAGTCATGTTACACAGTTCTCACAAGCACAACAAACACTATACTGCTGAGGGATACCAGAGGCAAATGTCTACAGTGATTGATATTTGCTGCATTTTGTTCTGTCTCTTTTCCTGCCCGGTCGCCTCTCCAGGCTTACAGGTAGCCCCCTCCCTTGCCTAGCTTCCTGTGGTTCCCAAGATCTGACATCGCGCCCATCAGGACCACAAACGAAAACTAAACCTGCAGCCTCAACTCTTCTTAAAACTCAGGGTAGCCCCCTCCCTTGCCTAGCTTCCTGTGGTTCCCAAGACCTGACATCGCGCCCATCAGGACCACAAACGAAAACTAAACCTGCAGCCTCAACTCTTCTTAAAACTCAGGGTAGCCCCCTCCCTTGCCTAGCTTCCTGTGGTTCCCAAGACCTGACATCGCGCCCATCAGGACCACTAATGAAAACTAAACCTGCAGCCTCAACTCTTCTTAAAACTCAGGGTAGCCCCCTCCCTTGCCTAGCTTCCTGTGGTTCCCAAGACCTGACATCGCGCCCATCAGGACCACAAACGAAAACTAAACCTGCAGCCTCAACTCTTCTTAAAACTCAGGGTAAACACAAAGCATTATTACCCTATTCAGAGAGAACTATACTGTCCTTGTTAAGAACCTGACACTCTAACTTGAAGACTTTAATAATACAAAGCCTGGAAAAATTGTATCATTATAAATATCAGCACTAGTGGCAATTGTTACCTTTAAGACCCTGCAAAATCTCCGGGCGGTGTAAAGTACCTGAATGTGTTTTACTGCTTATGCAAATGCTCGCACATGTTACTGACTTACATTTAGTGTCTTTATATCAAAACTCAAAAGCAACCTAATTCTGCAGTCATTTAAAGTAACTGAATGCTATTTTATGTATAAGAATGTGTTTTAAAGATTATGCAAAGGCTTGCACATGTTGCTGACTAACTCTAGGCATCTTTTAATCATAATGCATTAGCGACCTAGAGCTGAAGTCATTTAAAGTTAAAATTTAGCAACTGACTGTGTATTTAATCTATATGAAGGTATCAGAACCTATTCCATAGTATTTAAAAGTGTTTTAATGCATTCCTGATGGCTACTTGTTGTTGCAGACGCACGCTTAGCGTCTTTCTTATCTAAACACATAGCGACTCAGATCTAATCTCATTTTAAACTATTTACACAGTATCTCCTGTGTATTTAACTAAGCTGAAGTCATTAGATGCCATTTCATAGTATTTGAATGTTTCTCTTTAAATGCATACTTTATGGAATATGAAGGCATTTGAGTGTGTTTGTGGCTAAACAGGATAGCTGTCTTAGCCTGCTAGTACTAATTTCAACCTTATTAACTCTAATACTCATATCTCTCCCTCACTTGTATCATAGGTAGCCCTCCCTTGCCTAGCTTCCTGTGGTTCCCAAGACCTGACATCGTGCCCATCAGGACCACAAACGAAAACTAAACCTGCAGCCTCAACTCTTCTTAAAACTCAGGGTAAACACAAAGCATTATTACCCTATTCAGAGAGAACTATACTGTCCTTGTTAAGAACCTGACACTCTAACTTGAAGACTTTAATAATACAAAGCCTGGAAAAATTGTATCATTATAAATATCAGCACTAGTAACTCCACTGTGTTGAGTTATACTAGTGGCAATTGTTACCTTTAAGACCCTGCAAAATCTCCTGGCGGTGTAGGCCCCGCTCCGCTTCTCCCTCGGGCTCCGCTCCTCTCCCTGCCCCCTTATCCCACCCGCCCCCAGTATCCCTACTTTTATAGCTACAAATAGTCCCTCCCACTTTCCCACTTAACAAATCCAAGGCTCCTTGTCAAACTCCATAACTCCTCCCACCCCAAGGCCCACACCCTCTAACAAATCCCACACAAAGTCTCTTCCCCACTCGATACCCTTTTCCTTCTTCAGTATGGCAAATTTCACTTATACTATTACCCCATCATAGTTATACTTCTCATCACCACCTATATCCTAACAATATATGAAAACCAAACTCTTATAGGCATTCCTTTCCATAAGTGCCACACCAACTCCCAATTCAATCTCCATGTCAGTTATATTCCACCCTCAATCTACCAGGACAAAAATGTATCCCCCAAAATAGTCCACCCCACACTTCAACACCCTAAAATTCCACATAACAAAACTAATCTCAAAATCCTATTTAAATTACAAAGATTTTTAGTTTACTTGAAAAATTGTATTAACATCGTGAGATATTCACCCAAACCCAGGTCCCACCACTATGCCAATTTCTAATCCCCATAATTTAACCCGAAAATCTACTGACTCCCTTCTGATACTACACCTGAACCTAAGAAGCATTAACAACAAAATTCACAACATTCACGCCATCATAGCTACTCATTCCCCTGACATCATGTGTCTAACCGAAACATGGCTAAAACCCACTACTAAGAATGAAGAGATCCTCCCACCCGGGTACAATATTCTCAGGGCTGATCGTGCAAAGAAAAAAGGTGGAGGAATAGCTATTATGTTTAAAAATAAACTGAACATCCTTAAGAACCAAGTACAACCTCCTATGATCTCAAACCTAGAAATTATAGCCCTACAGATCTGCCTAAACACTCAAAAACGCATCAACCTTATTGTAACCTATATCCCACCAGGGAAGAACACAGAAAACCTGGAACAATCCCTGAGCTGGCTAGCCATCAACTACCCACAAGAAACCATAGTTCTTGGAGACGTCAACATTGACTGGTCTCTCTTTTCTACCCATATAACTCCACAACCTATTAACCTAAAATATCCTATCCCCAACCAGAATAGGCAACTCACTTCAAAAAGAAAGTATTATTGACTGGATCCTTACTAATAGAGACTCTAATAACTACACCACTGGTACCCTTCCCTGTGACCTCAACGATCACCTAATAACTTATATCATTAAACATAAATGCCCAACTTCTAACACCCCCCTATATAGACTAATCAGAAACAAAAAAATTGTCCCTCAATTATTTCTTGCCGACCTGAAATCCTGCAACTGGACCATATTAAAGACTCTTTCACTAGAAGAGAGTGTGTCCCACTTCAATGACACGTTCCTTAAGATACTTGACTCACATGCTCCACATAGACAAATTAGAACCAAAACTCGCATAGCACCTTGGCTCACTAGTGATACTAAATCCAAAATCAAACTTCGTGACCAAGCCTGGGACAAATGGAGAGCCACAAAAACCCCCAAGACCGTTATAAATTTCAACAACTAAGAAACGCCACTAAAACTGCCATTACCCAAGACAAAAAACAATATTTCTGCAGCCTCCAGCAAAAACACCAGAACAACCCAAAGAAATTCTGGGCAGGTTTTAACAACCTTCTGCACCCAGGCAAAACTTCCACCCCAACCCCTGAGAAACTGTTAGAGAGGCCAAGAAGAAGTAGCCAACACCTTTAACTCCTTCTTCACTGAGACTATCCAAACCCTAGCCAGTCACCTTACCTCCACTTCCCCACCTGCTGCTAAACTGCATCTTGACACCCCTACCCCTTCAATTTAAAGCCAGTCTCTTCCTCCTATGTCGCTCCTCCTAAAAAACTCAAACCAACCACCCTAGGCTGACCACCTTCCTGAATTCTTACAAATTGTGTCTGATGAAATAGCCTACCCCATATCAATCCTAATAAATAGAACTATAACTGAGATGAACATTCCCTCCATTTGGAAGACTTCCTATATCATTCCACTTCACAAAGGAGGTACCTCCTGGAAACGTCAAATTATAGACCAATAGCCATTCTGTCCCGATAGCGAAAATCATGGAAAGATGCATCCACAAACAACTTCTTCACTATCTGACCTCTAATAATCTCTTGTCCAATGCCCAGCATGGTTTTACACCATAGTACAACTACTGCCTTCCTTTCCTTTGTTGACTCAATCAACAACAATCGTAATAACAAACTCATATCCTCTGCCCTCTTTCTGGACCTATCAAAAGCATTCGATATGGTCAATCATCAATTCCTTCTCAACATCATTGAAACCCTACATCTGGACACTCCAGCACTAAACTGGTTCAATGCCTACCTCACTGGTAGGCAACAAGCTGTCCTGTGGCAAAACAGAATATCAGGACTGCTCCCTAATACCATAGGTGTTCCTCAGGGCTCGATACTGGGCCCACTTCTGTTTTCCATCTTCATAAATGACCTTCAATCAGCATCCCTAAATCCACCTGCATACAATATGCCGACGACTCCACCTTAATCTGCTCCGACGTCTCCCTCTCGAATCTCCAAATGACCACAAAACATTGTTTTCACTAGTTGAAAATGGTTCACTGACTTAAAACTCCTACTTAACCCAGCTAAAACCAAACTATTACTTTTCTTCCCCAACATCTTCTCACCTCTAGGCAAAGAACTCCCAAACACTAACAACATAACCTTTCATATTAAATCCAATAATGGGACCCTCATAACCCCTGTCACCAGTACCAAACTGCTAGGTGTCACTATTGATCATAAGCTCAAATTCGACATACACATTACCCAAACAGTAAAGTCTGTTAACAAAAAACTAGGATCTATGTACAGAATTAAAAACTTCCTAACTCCCACTACCAAATTAACTATTGCTCGCACCCATCTCCTCTCTTCCCTCCTCTATGCTTCCCCCGATCCTCTCTTTTCTCAATAAACGTGAACTTAACATGCTCTCTCTTGCCTACAACCACATGCCAGATTTATTACAGGTTCCTTATCGAACCCATCATTGCCTTAATCTGCGAAAACTTGGCTGGTTGGAACTGCCAAATCTCCTCAAACTTAGCCAACTCTGAGAAGCTTATAAAATAATCAACCATCCTGATAGAACTCCCTCACTGTGCAAAATTCTGACTCCATATACTAACCTCAACAGTCTCCGATCATCAAACAGCATCCAGATCCTAACCATTAAAGCAAAAAACTCAGGTGGGGATGCCCTTTACGCCAATTCCATTGGCAAGCAGTGGAACTCCCTGCCAAACAACCTTAGACTTACTACTTCGCTCAATCAGTTCAAATCTAACCTTAAAGAATATCTCTCCACACAATGGACATGCCCATGTCGAGAACCTGACTAACTACATATCTCATAACTTCTAGTCCCATATCCCTAGCCCATTTCCCTAATTGCAGATCTCTAAAATCTCTTCCTTTTAGTAATAAGGAAAATCTCTGATTTCAGTCTATTTTCCAGTATCATTAATGAAATCAATGTTTTGTGTATAACTTCCTGTCTGTCCTTTTGTCTTATATAACATCTATGTAAATTTTCATTCCTGCATATGTAAGCTATATTCTCTTTTTTGTAACAATACTTTGAATCTTGTAATTTAAATATGTACTTCCATTGTGTATTGGAGCTTTTCTCCTCGGGCCTCTACTGAAAACGGATATGTATCCAGCTAGACCAGCCCGGTTAACAAATGTAAAATAAATAAATAAAGTAAATAATAAATAATTTGCACATCATGTGGTTTTAGCCAATTGGTTGTGTGCTGGGTGGGACAGGCCTCATGATAGGAGGCTCTTTGTCACTGCCTGTCACTCTCTTCCACACATATATGTATGTATAATTTTGGCCTATTATAGTGTGTTGTCCTTGGATATATGCGTGTATTCCTATCTAATGTGTGTGCAAAGCATGACTGGTGTGCAATGTGGAGTGTGTGCACAAGCATCTGTGACTGTCAGATATGTATAGTCCACTGTTGTTGACAGACATGGCCTTCATTTTGTTGTCAGACATGGGCTTCGTTTCTCTAAGTGTGGTTGCATGCCCAGTACAGCCTTCTGTATTGAATGTGAGAATCCATTCCAGGTAGGTTGTACTCCAGTGCAGGCTTTTGTGTTGTACACCTACAGCTAGCAACCTGTTTTTGTGGGATATCTGTAGATCAGTTGACAATATGGGCTCAAAATGGGCAAAGGATAGTGTGTTATTGTAGGTAATTGTGTCTGTGCTGCTTCTGCTACATGGTTTTGGTGTTAGCAGAGATATTCAGACATATGTACTGTTTTACACTGTGATGTTTTATGTCATCAACTACTGTCAGGTATACATATTTGCTTGCAGTAATTTCCTGGGGAACTCAGGGTGAATGCAACTGTGTCCAGTATTGTGGTCTGCAGCCTACATATTCTTGCACAATCATGCCATTCTGGAGGGGAAGCTGCAGACACTTGCTGAAGGGTCTGTGTAAATGGTTCAGCACCTTGGTACAGTGGTGGCTGAGGATCCCATGCTTGTACATCCATCGACGTGACAGTACGGCTATATCCTGCTGTGGCCATACCTCACAGCTGTACAGATTCACACACGTTACCCAGAGGCAGGGGTCATATTTCTGGACATTACCTCTTCACATTGTGGTTTATGAGCAGGTTTGTAGCCACCCAGTCCTGTGTTTGCAAGCAAGGATAGGATGTGCGCATGGCTCAGTTTCAGACTTCACACAGTCCATGCCATCCATGCTCCTACCCCATCTCTATTATTCTATCCTCTTGAAAACATTATGCAAACATTATCTGATAAGTTCCCTATAGCTATCACTTCATCCCAGCAGTAATTTGGTGTTGGTCCACAGTTCATGCAGTAGGACATGGTGGACATGTTACTGGGATTTGTCAACGTGGCCTTGCATTTGGGTTCTGTGGACTGTGTTATGTTGGTATTTGGGTGTCCATGACATAACATACATTGGCAGTACAGGTGAGACACAGGCCTTTGGCAAAGGACTGTAGGGCATTTGATAGTGATGCAGGCCAGCTGTAGCAGGCCATTGCATTGTGTCACTCCTTCAGTCCCAGACTGCAAGCCTCTATATTCCCCTGGGGTGACAGGGCAGGTGTGCAAGGTGTTAATGTCAATACTTTCTGTCATTATTGATCCAGTGGTGTGGATGCTGGCAGGGTTCTGCTTACAGCTAGGGACACACCCACATGCAACACCTCTTCTGCATGCTGCATTCTGTGGCTGTTGCCATACAGAGGTGAGGGTCATATTGTACTCATTCCCAACAGCAGGGATAAGACCTGTGAGGTACCTGTGGGTGATGGTGGGGTGAGCTGGCTGCATGTGTGCTATGGACACTACTTGCATCTGACTCACAGATATACATGGGGCATTCCTCTTATGCTGGCTTGTGCAGGGACATCAGCAGTTTCTCAATTCTTCATACCTGTGACCTTTGTGGTCTGTTAGTGTTTGGCCAGACAACATCGGTATTCCATACTACAAACCCAACTAATGTGCTGCTAACCTGTATGTACAATTCCAAAAGTGTGTCCATTTGACAGTAACATATTTTACACTGTCTGTCTGGGGTACTTCCACCTGTGTACTGTTTGTATGTCTGGGCCCACATTCATGCCATTTCCATCTTTCAGATGGTGACAGATATTGCATCCAAACAATTATTATGGCTTACTGCTGGAATGTGTTTTGCCGGGATGCATGTGTTTGGCACTGCAGTTGTGAGAACTTGGCCCTTTCATTGGCAGTACTGTCCAATGCCCACCAGGACAAACCTCACCATGCCTACATGCTGACCACTCTCACACAATATACAACACACACCAACCTAACACACTCAGCCCTGCATATTGTACACATGCTACAATCTATCCTGCTACTTTGGCCAGCTCAGGTAATCTGTACTCCACTGTTATTATACCTACACATACATGTTACTACATTTCTACATAGGATTGTGGGGCACACCTGACAACTGTATGCATTTGCTATGACTGTACTGGTATTTCAGGTACTCCATTTCATTCTGTATTCTGACCTATCATGCAGACTAGAGGCATATCAGTGTACTACAGTTCTTAGGTTTGATTGACGACCTATCATGCAGACTAGAGGCATATCAGTGTACTACAGTTCTTAGGTTTGATTGACCTACATTTCAGTTTCAGACTTCTTACCCTTCAGAACTAACATCCCACTGCCTGACCTGTTGTAGTCTGGCTGTGTAGGTCAGAATGGGGGGCTGTTCTCCATAGTCATCAATCAGAGGCCTTAGCACAGCCTTTCTTTGTGTTTGTCTACGCCTGTCCTGCTGGATGAGACTGTTGTTGGGTATGTGAGACTCCCTGACTGGCATGTGTGTGTCCTATGACACACATTTGGCCCACCACATTTCCTGCAGTGGGTTTTATCACCTTGTCTAGTACTGGTTACTATGGTGACACCAGTATGTGTTACAGATTTCATGCTGCCACTATAGGTGTCTACTATCTGCTGGCATCCTATTCAGCCACCCAATTCCCTTGCATGCTCACATCCATACCATAGATACAAGTAACAAAACATACTACTCCATTCAGCAATTGATAGGGAGAGGGACTTAACTTGTTGCTGTGCCAGTATTGAGGATGGTGCTGATTGGCTGACTATGTCGGATGCACATAGTACACTCTATACACATGGTTAAGCACAGGTAGTGCCATGTTTGGCATCCCTTTTACAGTATGTGCAAGTCAGAGGGAGGTGTTATTCCCTGGGTTCCTACAGTGTCAGTGTATGTGCTATGCATTGCCTCTTTGCCAAGGCCTGGACATACTGGGCATGCCTCCTTCTGCCTACTGGGGCAGGCTCAGGTTATTCCTCCTCCAAGTCACTCTGTGCCTGTGCAGGCCTTGGCAATGGTGGTGGGCTGTGTGGTCCTGCCCTGTGCTGTTTCTGCTGCAGCTGTCTCCTCAGGATCATATTGTGTAGCATGGCAGATATGATGACAATTTGGGTACATGTAGCTGGTGAATACTGCAAGTCTCCACTGGATATGTCCAGGCACCAGAACCGTGACTTGAGCATCCCAAACACACCCTCTATTATGATTTGCCGGGTGGTGATTTGATGTGTATGTGTGTGAAGTCTGTAACACCCACTACCTCAGGGTATTCTGCTATTTGGTGGAAGAGACGCATATTGCTGGTCAACGCCTCTCAGCTCTTGTGAAAATATACGTGCTCACCGGCATGTGCTGACATAGTATCTAGGAACTGGTGGAGTCCCCTGGATGCTGATGCCTGTGAGATCCCCATGATATCCCCAGTTGGCCTTTGGAAGGTACTTGTGGCTAGTATTCTTAGGCCTACACATACCTTGGTATCCACTGGGATGAGTTCCCCTCTGCTGGTTCTGTGTGTGAGGCATGGCCAGCACAGTTCAACAATTTGCTGTAGGAGGTCCCTGTCCACCCTATAGCGCTCCATTATCTCCAGCTCATGTAGCCCATGGTAGGTTACCCTGGGTCTGTACACTCTTCTCCTTCTCCTCACTGTGGGTTGGTCATCAGCATTCTCATCCTCACCACCTTCAGCCTCTTGCACATGTTAATTTATGAGAGCTAATGCAGCCCCTATCATTTTTTGCTTTTCTTTGGTAAAATTTCCTCGCTTGTGTACACTGGTGGTGTAAAGTTTGTAGGAAAAAGCAGAGGGAAAAGTGTTTGCATAGTTTATAGTACTGTGGTGGGCTGGGCTGCTGCCTGTGTAATTGGCTGATTCTGATACATTTCACCTGCCAGCTATGCTAGTTCTCCTTGATCACCTTCCTACTACTTTTATTCCCTTCCCATTGCCTTCCTGTTTAATCCCAGGGTCACTCCACACAAACACAGTGCTCAGATGTGCTCGGACCTGCTATTTCCTGGTTTAGCTTTTTTTTCCTTTAAAACATGGTGCACGGCGCGCACACCCGCAATGTAAACAGTGCTTGGCAGTTTCCGACACACCCCCTTGCTTAGCTCTGCTAAACTAAGGGCAAACCCATGCCACAGGGCAGGGCTTACAGTATGCCTGACACACCCCTCTATGATGTCAGCTAGCTCTTAGGATTGCACCATGGTCTTCCTGCATGTACATGATTGGGTGCAGGCTAGCCATGAGGGGGAATCTGAGATTCAGTATCATTCCCCTCATTTGCATAGGATTGGCTGCTAATGCCTAGTTACAAGTCTGACACTGAGCATTCCCCCTTAGCAACCACTATTCACTGGCCATGTTGTCTTCTGCCTGCCATTGAGTATAATGGCAAAATTGTTATTTTGGCTAGAATGCTTTTTTCAAGGTTTTTTTTTTTTATTTTCGGGCCGATCTCATTTGTGCGCCACTGCCCTATGCTTAAATGTCCAAAATCAGCCAAAAAAAAGCTATGTTTTTAGTTTTGCAACTGTTTTTCATGCCAATTGCCATATATTTGGTCATTGGCATGCTTTACATGTTATACACACACTTTATTTGGAGCTGTCATGGCTCCGTTTTGTAGTTTGCAGAAATGGACTCGGTTACTAACCTAGTACATTTCTACAGATTACACTAGCCCTGCATGGCTGGCTGCCAGCTTCCTGGATTGCAAATTCATCTCATTTGCATGGTTTTCACCTGCAAATGGGGTAATTTGTATACAGGAGCTGTGTCCATGCAGGAATAGTGCAATAGTGCTTGTGCATGTCCCGGGAGCTTGTTCCTGGATCGTTTGGCGTCCATATTGCCTCCAGCAGCTCCTGCACTATTTCTGCATGCCGTGTAGAGCTTGCTGAATCCCAGGGATCCTTTTTAAATCAGAGCTGATATTTATACACATAGGGAAAATATGTCCAAGACACTATAGAAATTCCACTACTCTTTTAAAAAAAAATGTAATAAGTTTGTCTTTACTTTGTCAATGAATGGCTTAATGGGGAGATGAAATATGTGAGGAAATATTTGAACATGTAATTGTGATGTTTCAATAAAGTAAACCCAACTGTTTTTGATAAGTCCAGTGGTATCTTTTACATCCACCTAAGTTACCACTATCTCAGACAGATGGAATCTTGTCGAAACATCTCATCTGAGAGATAGCACTCCAGTAGTACAGCAGTGTTTGAGAAGTACCATGTGATTTTTAATATCATCCAGCATTATCACTATTTCAGGCTGAAATGACCTCAGTTTGTCACCTCATCCTAAGGATGCCACCTCAGAAATGCAACACCTTTAATGCTGCACTGCAAATATCACTAATGGAACTTAAGTCAGAACACCTAGTGTAGGAAGAGACCCTGTAGACCTCTGATATACCCCCACTGCTGCTGGTCTTTCTCATTGTCAGCCAAGGTATAAGAAATGTTGTGATTTGACTATCTTTCTGTGGAGGTAAGAATGTATAGCAACAGGACAACGGCTTGCAGAAACATTTCAATAAAACTAAAGACCAGATTTTGTAGTAGAGAAGTAAGACAAAAAGTGAGGCTTCTCATAAAATGCTAAATACATAAATGTTCCATGTATTTTTTTCATATTTGTAACTACTTGGTGTCATAAAATACTTTTAGTTGTCATGGAAACAACACTGTTGAAATGCATACTAACCATTATCAACAGATCACAAGTTTACTAATAAGCATACATAAAATGTATATAAAATTTTTCATATTTCATAAACAGTAGATGCATATGAAGTAGTGTATGTGTGTATGCTCATGACCATGATTGTTTTATATGGAATTTCATGAAACATATCCACTGAATTTTGTGTACTATTTACTGAAAATGTTATTCACTTACACGTCCTCCTTGAATAATAATGTTGTTTCCTCATATAACCCTGCTTTAACCTTGTTCTAAAAATATATTTGCTCTTAGATTATTAGAATACATTTCCGCAGCTTATCTGCTTTATCATGCTAGCTAAAGAGGCTATGAACTACAGCTGTTATCCAGGAGTATTAAGAGCGTTCCTTTTTTTTTAGCAGAATCAAACATCTAATGTTGATTTTTTTTTCTGCCCTGCATTTTACAGTAACTTTATCAACATCTCAAAGAACCTTCATTTCAGCAAGTTTCCCAAGGTGATAAATGAAATGAATATAGGATGACCCTTTACAAGAACAGAACCTACACTAGATAACTGTTTTGTAATATTTATAAAACCCACAGTTACTTGCCAACTTTGGATTTTCAGAGGATTGTCAATACAGTGGAATATAGCTAACTGCAAAAATCATATACTTCATTGACTCAGCAGTTTTCTTATAAATGTTTCAAAAAGCTTTTTAAATATTTTAACAGTTTACAGCATGTTATTATGTTTTGTGTATATGCCTTTAAATAACTATAATTTCTAGGGCAACATGTTTAATTTTCTGTAAAAAAATACTGTACCAACACAGCTTTAATTAGCAGCAAATAAGCAAGACTAGTAAACCTAAGTTTGACTCCAACAACTGCCACACTTACATATTGATGACTTTCTAGTCTCGACAATTATTTATGACTCTGTATGTATCACAATTTAATTACCCTCACAGAGTTCAGCTTCTGTTTTTGTTAAAACTCTCATGCTTTTTCCAAGTAACAGTGATGCTTTAATAATGTATTGGACTGTCCACTCAAGAACATGAAGGCCCCTTTTTGTGTTACAGACAACGAATGAACTGTGTAGGCCATTGAATTCCTGGTTTCTGTAAATCCTCATCAAGAAATCTCTTGTCAGGATTGGACTGATTACATTGTAAATGAAAAATGTTGAGACTCCATATCATTCAGCTATAAGTGGAACGGAACAACTGCTGCTTTGCATGTGATGATTTCTGAAATATAAATTTACCTAATTGGAATTGGAGTAGTACTGTAAAAAAGTAACTAGTTATCCAATATTGAGGCCAAGTTAAAAGTAGACACCCCAAATGATCTGTATCCTGTAAAACTGGGCTTGATTATCTTGGTCTTTATCAGTGCACTCTGAATAAATCATGGAACCAAACCATTTGTTGCCATATACTCATTTAGTTGAGTCTGACTCAATGACTTCACGGACATTAGCACATCAGGCCTGTCTGCCAGCAGCTACTTATTTATTTATTTATTTATTTCCAGTTTGATTACTGGGGAACTCCACTGGGCTCAAAGGACCCGTTTTCAGTGGAGGCCCGGGGAGAAAAGCTCCAGTAAACATAATACAGTACAAATATAAGAGATACAGCGATACATAGTATAGGACATACAGAGAGATACATAGTATAGGACAGTTTACAACATATGCACAGAGTAACACATAGTCAAACAGAATAACTTATGGTTGTTCAGAGGGTTATACAGATACATATAAGTAAACACTCTGAGAAACACGCCAATAAAATAAAGGTAGAAAACATTTTACATGCACTCATTTAAAGTATGATGCTATTTACAATATTTACACAGTTGTGCTGTGTGATAAGTAGCTCTTGGAATTGATGAGAGCTTAGACACACTCATGGAGAAGTAACTATAGGAGATTTAGAGAGATTAGGAACCTGTGAGAAAACCTCCTAGGGGCAAATAGTTAGATAGATTTAGGTAGGGTGAAGGCAGGTACATTTCCATTTAGTGGACAGGTGTTTGAAAAGCTGGGATTTAAAGTTATCTGAGTTTGGTATAGTTCTAAGAGTGGAAGGAAGGGAATTCCATTTCTTGCCTACAGATAAAGAGAGGAGAAGTTGGCTAGCAGTATGTTTAGGCTTGTAGATAGCAATTCAGTTTTGCTGTTCAGATCTGAGAGTTCTGTTGAGGGTGTAAGGGGAAGGATATTTGCTAGAGCAGGACAATTAGTAGGGTGAAATATAAGTCTGTGTGCAGTGGTGAGTTGGAGGTAGTTTAGGTAGTTTGGGAGTTCTAGCCAGTTCAGAGATTGTAGGGTAAGGCAGTGATGGGTGGAAATTCTGGATTTGGTGGCAAATTTAGAGATTTTATTATAGCAGTTTTCTAGTTTAGAAGAGATGGAGGCAGACAGGTTGGTTAGGAGAGGGGATCCATATAATAAGGAGGGAAGAAGATAAGTAATGGCCAGAGTTTGCATGGTGGAGTTTGAGAGAAAGTGATTATTCCTGTATAGCATACCTAATTTTTCGTGGATTTTCTTAATATTTTTTGAATGTGGATGTCAAACTTGAGGTATTCGTCAATAGTAATGCCGAGCAGTTTAGCAGAGGGAACCACTTCTATAGGTGAGTTGGATTGACTAAGGACTTTGAAAGTAATTTTGCTGTAGGAGTAAGTCTTATTGTGTGTGTGTGTGGGGGGGGGGAGTAAAATCTTTGATTTATTAGCATTGAGAGAGAGGTGGTTTGGGCACATCCACTCTTTGGTTATTGAAAAAAGCAGTTTGGGTTTTAGTAAGCAATTCAGAGAGGTTAGAGGCAGAGCAGACTAAGGTTGAATCATCTGTGTATTGAATGATTTTGGCGTCAGGAATAGCAGTGTGAAAGTTATTGATGAAGATGTTAAAAAGCATAGGCCCAAGGATGGATCCCTGTGGTATGCCAGTTGGGGTAGGTAAGAAGGAAGAGGTGGAGTTCTTCCATTTGACTGCCTGAGATCTGTCTGATAGGTAGCTGGAGAACCAGGATAAAGTGTCTGGTGAGAGATGAAGATTTGAGAGATGAAAGTGAAGGTGTTTGTAGAAAACAGTATTGAATGCTTTAGATAGATCTAGCAAAACTGTAGAGATCAAGTATCCTGAGTCTTCGGCTAGATTGATAGCTTCTAGCAGTGAGCCCACAGGGCGAATGGAGCGGGAAGAGCCAGGTAGGTGTGAGAGGTCCACAGAGTAGCAAGAAACAATCAGTTAGTGGGGGTCTGTAGTTGGGACTGAGTGTAGGCTAGAGGGAGGTAAATTGCAGAGATTTAGTAAGAAGTAGAGGTTAAGGGCAGAGCTGTTGTTTCACCTTTCCAAAGAATGAGATGCTTGAAAGGTTTAGCTTAGGAGTAAAAGTGAAGCGCCAAGCATGAATGCAAGCGTTTCACTATAGTGGGAGTTTGCTGTCACCTAGTGGAAAAAACAGGGGTGGGATACAGAGTAAAACTAGTTGGCCTTGGGGAAGAGAGGCTAGGGTACAGAGTAGCCTGGGGGGGGTAAGGGGCTGCGGTAGGCTGTTAATGCACTTGCTATGGGTAGGCTATTGTCAGTATTTTATACTTTCTTCTTTACATTCTTGTAAATTCATTTTCATTACTTCAATAATGGTGTGAATCCATCTTGGCCTCTGCTGCTGCCTCCTTTTTATTTCTTGAATCAAAATGTTACTTTAAGCAATTCAGTTTATACTATATTGTTGTTTTCATATACTTAAAGAGTAACTTGACCCCTTGGAATTCTTTAAACCATAAGCATCTTTTATCATTTCCTTTCGATATAGTGACATGGTAAGCCCAGAGACGCTCAGCATCTCTTTTTAACTAGGTAAGCCATCAGGCAGTATAAGAAAACCAATTACTTATTCCATAGTAAAGAATTATAAAAGCAAGGGATGAGAAAATTCAAACTCAAGCATCCAAATCCTTTGCAGAGTATCTTTGGTGCTATACAATGCTCTCTCATCTACTTTCAAGATTATGTGCTTTTATCTAGTAGTTTATTTACAACTGTTATTAGGAGATACTGTAATTATGACAGTATCAGTAAAATTAGAAGAAGTTATGCTGAAGAGTAAAGGAGTTAGAGGGGATTAAATCATGTTATATTACGGAAAGACTGATATTCTGATTCGTTTAATTGATGATCTTTGAATGAGATTCAGAATGGAATTTAATAACCATCCACAGTTTGCAATCAGCATCAAAGCTGGTTAGCCAAAGTCCTTTGATATCACCTTCAGGCACACATTCTATATATATATATATATATATATATATATATATATATATATATATATAAGAGGAAGGAACCCAGGATAGAGCCTTCTGGGACACCACTAGAGACATTTATCTGTCTAGAGCAAATATCCTTGAACTTAATGGTGTGGGTTCTGCCAGACAACAATTACCAATCCAGAGGACTGGATATGAATTGGTTAATGTTGAGTTAGAAGAGTTTATACACATGCTGGGATTATTGACAGTGTCAAAGAACTTGGCAATGTATAAATAAGTATTGTGGACTGTATGCCCCTTATCCATGGATAACCTTTCAAAAAGCTTAACCAGATTGAATATCCAGGGATATAAGGTCACGTATATCATTGTTTATTTATGTTTGCTATTGTATGTTACAAAGCCTTGCAGATAATACTAGTGACACTAACAGGCTTGTAATTCCCAGGGTTAGTAGTGGGAACATCTTTATGCAATGGAACCACGACTGCAATTCTCTTCTCCTACAAATAATTACAGAGACATAAGCAGTGGAAGGGTCTACATTATATCAGTAAAATGTAAATACATCGAATACCTCTTTACTGATCCATTTTCAGTGAAAGCAAAACTCCGTGAACGATCATTACATTGAAGTTTTTTCCATGGTAAGTAACCAGTGGGCTGTCTTTGGGAATTTACCCTTTTCCCCACTGTAGTGCAATCTTGGAATTGGTATATATAGTTAGGGGGGTTGTGGGGGGTGTGAGGGGTGCAGCCTCCCACCAGGGTGGGTTTTAAATTTTTCTGTTTTGATGCAATCATTACATTGGCCCACTGCTTACTTACCATGGGAAAAATTTCGATGTAACGATCATTTGCTTTCCCTAAAAACAGGTCAATGAACAGGTATTTGATGTATTTACTTTTCACTGAAGTAATATAGACTCCAGTGGAGAGACTCAAGCTGAAGATTTTATGAAGGAGTTTTGCTAGGTGAGACTTTACAGCATTTAGCAGGCACTTAGGGATATTTTCAGGACTCATGCAAGTAGTGTTTTAATTTTGGAAATTGCCAAATGGACATGCTCCAAATTGAGCTCAGGAGGCGGTTGAGGTGTAATAGAGTTGAGGGAGGGGAGGACTGGTAAAGTGAAGTTGGAAGAGAATTTAATATCGGGAATGTCGTTAGGGTCAGAGAAGGAAGTACCATTTGAGATACATTCAGCACAAAATTGTAGGTTACTTCCAGTCTTTCTAATATAGCTGAAAAAGGTCTTGCAGTTATCTTTTGAATTAGTTGCAGTCTTAAATTCGTAGCTGGCCTTACATTTCCTAATGGTAAGTTTCGGAGACTTACTTACCTGTTTCAAATCCCTTTTATAATGAAGAATTGACATCTTTTAGTGACGGTCATGATCTTTTTCTTTTCATTATAGAGTTTGTTGATGCAGTATTTCCACCACATGTATTTAATTCTAAACTTGCCATTTTGCTTATTCCAGACTTGTATGGATACGTCAATGCATCTATCCCAGACAGAGTAAAATTCCAGGCAGTAAGCAGCAAACTAAGTTACAAAATTTCTTGTGGAGTAATACCATTCGTGATTATCAATAAGATCAATAAATGTTAAATGATTGGTCTTGGAGTGATCCCTGAATGTGAACGAGTTATCAGAGACCACAAAACAGGCTTTCATGGAGAAGATCACAGCAAGATGGTTAGACTTGAGTAGTGAGGGGGATAAACAAAAATCTGATGCAATTGGCAGAAATGTTTGTTAAGACAAGATCATGAAGGTTAAAATGTCTGGTGAGTAGGTAGACAATTTGGACAAGTGCATTGGCATTTACAAAGTCCAGAAATCTAAGGGGCATACTTGTTGGTAATAAATGTTTGCTAGTTTATGTGTGGAAAATTGAATTCACCCATAAAAAAGTGTTCCAACTCCAATTTTTTGTGATTGGTTACTGCATTCTTCATTCTCAAAAGGGGTCATAGACGGGATCTATAATTGTTTCTAATACGGTAATTAATTTTATTGACTGTGACTAGGACTTTAACCAATGCAAGTTTTGTATTGTGGGAAATCTGGTTAAGAATGAATGGAATTATGAATAAATATAGATACCCCCAGTTGCAGGTATATCTGAATGCACGATAGGTATTGTACTCTGAAATGCAGGGAGTGCTATTACAGCAAGGAAGCCAGGTTTCTGTAATTGCCAAACACTGATGTTCTTGAGGTTTAGGAAGGATATAAGTTCCAAGGTTTTGTTGTTTAGTCTTCTGGCATTCAGCAACACTACTTGATATTATCCAGATTAAAGTTTATTATGCCGGGATGTAAACAAGCTGTTTTTAATCAAAAGCTGAGCAATAAAATATACAAATATGCACACTTTCGTCCCTTCTATTCAGGAACTTTATCAGACAAATACAAACACTTGTTGCAACCATTAAAAAGAAATCCTAAAACCTACACACCCCCTGTCTCAACCAATCAAACTTTAGAGTCCATTCTCATTAAAAAAAAAAATGGATCATCTGGTTAAAGGCATCACCTCAAATAAACCCACTTATAAGCGACATGCATCTAATATATATAAAATATATATAAAATGTGTATAAATATATAATATGCACATCTAAATATAAATAAAAAATATATATACAATGCTAAAAATAAAACCTATAAATATATATGTGTATATGTCCTCACGCAATTAAAATAAATGTAAATATATATGTATGTATATTTTTGCATACAGAAAGATATCTTTATAAATATGTACATACACTATCTCTCTAGTGCCTTCAATTTCAGTAGACAAGAAATAGAAATGAACTAATTTAAACTGGGCCATTGTGTTGTATTTAAACCTATCTGCCATAAGAGTTCCTGTCTTTCTAATAAAAGTGTCCATGGGCCACCCCTATCATTCAATTCAAGAACATCAAGAATAATGAACTTGAAAGAATGGTCGGGTCTTTCTGAACGATGCTTCACCAAAGCATTTGTTTCTTTTTTATTCTAATATCTCCAAGATGTTCATACACCCTGTTCCTAAATTTCTTCTCGGTTTTACCTATATAAAAACAAGGGCAGTCTGAACACAGTGCACAATACACCACTCTCTCCATGTAACATGAAAATCTACCAATTAACCTAATCTCCACTTTATTAATGCTCACACAACTCCCCTCCAGCATATAGGAGCAATATGCACAAGCTCCACATTTCTTCATAACACCCTACTGTTGGACCCTGACATTAGATTCTAAAATACCTTTCAATTTACTCACTTTACGGTACACTATATTGGGGGTTTCACCTACATAGTCTCTAATTTCCTTATCATTAATTAAAATAGTCCAATTCTTAAAAAAAATATCAGCAATCTGGCGACTATGTTTGTTAAAGGTCGTAATAAAAGCACACTGAAAATGAACATTACTATCCCTCTTCTCATCATTAACATCAAAACATGTATTGTCTTGCTGTATAGAATCCGATGTGATGACATCAACTCTGGAAATGAACCGAAGTCCAGCCAGAATAGGGGGAAAGTGTCCCCTTTCATGCTTATTCACAACCTCTATCATAACTTCATTCACTAAATTCATTGGATAACCTGTTTTAGTGAACATTCTTTTCAAGACCTCGTAATCATCCAAAAGTGCCTCAAACATGGTCACTATCTGAACTGCTCTAACAAATTGCCCTTTAGCTACTGTCCTTTTCTGTTTATGTGAATGGGCACTAGCATACTGTAAAAAAACTATTGGAATATGTTTCCTTCCTAAAAATTTGAGACAAAAACTTTATTGCAAGTGTCTTTCATGAGCCAGACATCTAAATAAGAGATCTCCTTATTATTTATAGTATGTGTAAAACATACAAACGAGGTTGTATTAGTGATGTACTCTAGGAAATCACCAATCTCCCCTTTAGGGCCATTCCAGTAAAGAAAGATGTCATCCAAGAAACAAGTATACATTTGGCAGTAGCCAAAACAAGGAGAACAATATAAACAATTTTTCTCCTATTGTAACATCACAATATTTGAATAAAGTCCCCCACATGCTGAGCCCATTACTACCCCTTCAACTTGTAAAAGAAGTTCCTTCTCAAATAAAATAAAAATATTAGTTAAAACCAGTTCATTTAACTGCTCATAGGTATTCATCAGGGTCTGTGGGAGCCCCTTATCAACCTCTATCATAGTTGTAAATCTGTATATCTGCTCATATCAACCATTCCTAACTGTTCCAATAACATATTAGTGTCTTTGAGAACTGTAGATATAATTGATAACGTGATTCTTAACTGCTTCTCAACATACATTCATTTGGAATAGAAGTAAATAGATTGCAGACATCATTGTAAATCTGTATATCTGCTCATATCAACCATTCCTAACTGTTCCAATAACATATTAGTGTTTTTGAGAACTGTAGATACCATTGATAAAGTGATTCTTAACTGCTTCTCAGCATACATTGAGATAGTTTTGGTTACCCAGCCACGTCCTGATACTATAGGGCATAAAGGAGGATTTGTCATATCCTTATTGATCTTGGGTAGTCTGCTAATAGATGGTACCACAGGATGTGATGTTTCAAAAAATTCAAATAACTCTTGGTTAAATCTGCCTTGCATTACCATGTCATAAAGATCTTCTCTTACTCTAGCAATCTTGGTGTTTAAATCAATTTTACTTTTATTTTCTGATAGGTTCTCTCGTCTTGTAGCATTGAGATCATGGAATTGTAGTACCAACTAGCATCAAGTACTACAATAGCGCCTCCTTTGTCTGAGGGTTTAATAACTAAGTCCTGATTTCTTTCAAGTTCTAATAGAGCTTCTTTTTCAAGTTTAGTTATATTATAAAAATGTGATCTACCTGACAGGTCCTGTCTTAACTTCTCCACTTCTCCTTCGCATAGCTTAATAAAAAGATCAACAGCTGGAGGATTCACAGGGATGAAAGAACTGGGTTTTTTGGGGTTGAAACAGGAAGCTGTATTCTGGTTACCAAAAATGTTTTTTAAGGAAACATTTCTTCCAAAGCTTCTAGCTTCCATAGAAAATTCACTTAACTCAGACAATAACGAGGGAATGAAGGTTAAACCTTTATTCAAAAGTGTAAGTTGTTGCTCATTTAAATGGCATGTAGATAGATTAACAACCAACGTATTTATGCCAAAACCAATTACATCGTTTTTTTCTTTTCCTGTCCTGGCTGTGAAATCTGGGGTTCCTTTGCCAGGCTTGTTTCAGAAAAAATGGTAAATTAGGTGTTAGCGGGGCATGTGCCACTCCTAGTTTAGATATAGTTATTGAATTTGAAGTACTCAGTTTCTGCGAGCCTTCAGTATTAGTGTTATAATTTTCAACATTCTTGTTCACAAGTGAGGGAAGTGACTCTTTCATCCGCTTTTTATAGAGAAATGAGGAATCAAAAGAGGCTAAAGCTGCATTGCTATTTGAAGAATTCAACCAAAAGTTGTAAATATTTGGAGCTTGTTTCAAGATTTATAGCCTGCCATTTGGCAAGCAATTCCAGATATTTATTACCATAGCTAGGCATCTTCGAACCATAGGAAGAGTCACGCAGCAGATAAAAATAAAACAAGCTGAATTAGAAACAATGGATTTATCGGATTCTTGCTTGAATAAGCTAGATACTCTACAGTTTAATCTGAATCTATATGATAGTAAATTGAAAGCACAAAAAACTCAGAAACTGCTGAGAGATGTTTCTGACTTCAGGAACGGGAGGATATTCGAATGGCCACAAGAGGAAAGACAATTTTCAAATAAGAAACAACAATCGAACAAATCAGTTGCATCAAGTACATCAAATAGAAATGCAGCTTTAGCCTCTTGTGATTCTTCATTTCTCTATGAAGAGATGACGAAAGAGGCACTTCCCTCACTTGTGAACAAGAATGTTGAAAATTATAGCACTAATACTGAAGGCTCGCAGAAACCGAGTGCCTCAAATTCAGGAACTATACCTAAACTAGGAGCAGCCCATGCCCAGCTTACACCTAATTTACTGTTTTTTCTGAAACAAGCCTGGCAAAGGAACCCCAGATCTCACAGCCATGACAGGAAAAGAAAATAAATGATGTAATTGGTTTTGGCATAAATACGTTGGTTGTTAATCTATCTACATACCATTTAAATGAGCAACAACTTGCACGTTTGAATAAAGGTTTAAACTTCATTCCCTTGTTATTGTCTGAGTTAAGTGAATTTTCTGTGGAAGCTAGAAGCATTGGAAGAAATGTTTCCTTAAAAACATTTTTGGAAACCAGAATACAGCTTCCTGTTTAAACCCCCCAAAAAACAGTTCTTTCATCCCTGTGAATCCTCCAGCTGTTGATCTGTTTATTAAGCTATGCGAAGGAGAAGTGGAGAAGTTAAGACGGGACCAGTCAGATAGATCACGTTTTTATAATATAACTAAACTGGAAAAAGAAGCTCTATTAGAACTTCAAAGAAATCAGGACTTAGTTATTAAACCCTCGGACAAAGGAGGCACTATTGTAGTACTTGATGCTAGTCGGTACTACAATTCCATGATCTCAATGCTACAAGACGAGAGAACCTATCAGAAAATAAAAGTAAAATTGATTTAAACACCAAGATTGCTAGAGTAAGAGAAGATCTTTATGACATGGTAATGCAAGGCAGAATTAATCAAGAGTTATTTGAATTTTTTGAAGCATCACATCCTGTGGTACCATCTATTAGTGGGCTACCCAAGATCCATAAGGATATGACAAATTCTCTTTTACGCCCTATAGTATCAGAACATGGCTGGATAACCAAAACTATCACAATTTATGTTGAGAAGCAGTTAAGAATCACGTTATCAATGGCATCTACAGTTCTCAAAAACACTAATATGTTATTGGAACAGTTAAGAATGGTTGATTTGAGCAGATATACAGATTTACAACCAGTAACTCTAGATGTCTGCAATCTATTTACTTCTATTCCAAATGATAGTGGGATTGAAGCTGTTTGAAATCATATTAATACACAAGGTTGCAATCTAGATGTAGACCTCATCTGCACCTTGCTAGAGATGGTATTAGAATTTTTTCTTATGGAAAGAACTACTATTGACAACGGTGGGGAGTGGCCATGGGAACACCGTGTGCCAATAGCTACTCAAACTTGGTGTTAGCTGAATGGGAGAAAGAGAATGTCATGATGCATACCAACCCATGGTTCGAAAATCTAGTATATTATGCATGCTTTGTTGATGATGTCATACTTATATGGAATGGACAGCAATAGCAGATACCATCCTTTGTGTCTTACTTGAACTCTGCTACTTCTTGTCTGAAATTTAGAGCACAGTTTTCAGACACCAGTGTGGATTTCTTGGATGTATCCCTCTTTCTGGATATTAATAAATAGTAATTGGAATGAAGATACACAGGAAGGACACATGGAGAAACCATTACCTTCATAGGAGCAGTATGCATCTTAGGCATGTGTCCAGAAACATCATGAAAAATGAAATCACTAGAATACCCAGACTCTGTACAAATGAATCAGATTATGAGCAAGAAGTTTTGCTACTACAAAAAAACCTTATTGATAGGGGCTACTCAGGAAAAGACACAACCATGCAACCAGAAGCATTAGCTACACTAAGGAAAAGAGAAGAAGCTCCATTAACGTGTAGAACTAGCCATGTTCCACCCAAAAGGACGAAAGCTAACAACAGAAGCACCTTGAGCTTTAACTTAACATTTACTAATATGTCAGGAAATACGTAGTATTATCAAAAGGTTTTGGCCAGTTCTGACTCAGGGCATTAAAATATGTGAGATCGTAGGTGAAACTTCCTGCTTTACCTATAAGAACAAAAATAATTTAAAACGTCTGCTATGTATGAAAGATGGTATGAGAAATCATTCGATCAGGGAGAAGAAAGGAACCTTCCGTTGTGGTAAATGTTCAGCCTGTAACAGCATAGATACCAGCAACACATTCATGCATCCTATTAGCAAAGCTAGCTATAAGTTTTCATGTCAAGCTGATTGTACCACTCCTCATGTGGTTTATCTGGCTACTTGCTCACTCTGCCCTGCCTACTATGTAGGTAAAACTGATCAGTGTTTTAAGAAGAGAGTCCTAAGACATTTACGTGATATATGAAACAAAGACCTTAAGAACTGTCTTGCAAATCATGTTATGCAATTCCCTTCCCATCGATTTTATTTTAAGGTCCTAGAAACAACTTTTATTGGAATGAGACAAGGTGATATCACTAATATCACAGAGAGGAATGAAACTAAATGGAGTATTAACCTGAGAGAAGATAGACCTCCAGGTTTGAATGCGGTCGTTCCTTTGTGACCCATAGTAAAGAACAGAAGACCCACTATTGGGTAAAGAGAAAGGTGTGTGTATTTTGTAGATTTTAATAGGTCCTAATCCAAATTGCTGATCAGTGAGGGTGTTGTCCTGTCTTCACTTATCTGATTGGCTAAATGTGATTTTATTAGTCTTGCTCCCCGCTCCAGTTGTTATGATCTAATGAAGGAGAAATTTGTGTTTCAAAAACAAAAAAAGGGGACTTTGTTTTGTTTTATTTGCTCAGCATCCCACAGCTTCATATTTTTAACGTGTGTTTTATTATTAAAGGACGTTTTATCCGTGGTGGTATTCTGGTTGTTCTATGTATTTTTCACTTGTACCTTGTGCACCTTTGGCAACTACCTGCTCATGTTTTAACTCATATATATATATATATAGGTTTATTTTTAGTATTTTTATATATATTGTTATTTATATTTAGATGTGCATATTATATATTTATACACATTTTATATATATTTTATATATATTAGATGCATGTCACTTATAAGTGTGTTTATTTGAGGTGATGCCTTTAATTGGATGATCCATTTTTTTTGAATGAGAATGGACTCTGAAGTTTGATTGGTTGAGCCAGTGGGTGTGTAGGTTTTTGGATTTCTTTCTAATGGTTGGAATGAGTGTTTGTATTTGTCTGATGAAGTTCCTGAATTAGCAGGGACGACAGCACTCATATTTGTATGTTTTGTTACTCAGCTTTTGATTAAAAACAGCTTCTTTGCATTTTGTGGATTTATTTGGATTACCCACGTTTTACTGGAAGACCATGTTATTGTTTGGTTTGTGGTCTCTGCATCAGTTTACTATGCCGGGATATCATCAGGTGAACTCTGTCTTAAACAAGGCACTATGGGGGAAGAAAACATTTTAGGTAGTATGTAAAAATCAAGGGACAAAATATGCAGGCCATTTCTAGCAAAACAGATTGGTCTGTTCATCATTTCATCCCATGGAGACCCCACTGGATCCTCCTAGAATGACACAAAGTTAGCAGCCAATCACTAAAGCCAATTATTTTATCCTTGCATTTAGGCATCATTCATAATGATGGTAGAATGCTGTTCAATGCCAGGGTCTTTGCCTCACTGAAGACATGAGTAAGGAACTCAACAATGTCTCCTCATCTCCAACAGGGTGAACACATAAGATCCTCTCCCCCCATGGGCAGCTACAAGGTCATAGCTGTATCTGTGTTGGTGTAGGGACTGAACGGCTCTAGTGACATCCCTAGTCCTTGTACCAGAGAGGCAACTAATGGTCGCCTTATCATTAGCCATCTTGGCAAGTGTTGTGTCTGTATGACTTACAATGGAGTCACCAGTGACTAAGGCATTCCTGGGATGTGCTGCAGGCTTATGGGACCTTAAGGGTACAGGCTTGCAGCACAGGTAACTCCCAATAAGCAGGTGTGATACCAATGTAATTCACTGACTGTAAGTTGACACCAAAGCAGGTAGCAGCATCCAAAATCATCTTAAATTAAGTGTAATGGTAACTGAAGAAGTAGATATGTTTTGAAAAACAAAAGGATCTTCTGACAGAGTTGTTTAAATATTTGTAACTGTGCACCCTTACAGGAAAACCAAATATGAAGCAAGCAAATTGAAAAAGGGCAAATAAAGAAATCTTTCCACTATTGCAAATTACTGGGGCAAGTTTCAGAACATGTTGCTGCTTCTGCTGCTGTTTATCTCTTTGTTTCAACAAAGGAATATGTTTCAAACGTGTATACAAAATATCGACAGAGCTAGCTTATGCCTTCTATTAATGAATATACTGCACTTTGTTAAATGTAGTCTTGTCAAATTGGTAATGTGATTTGTGCTGTTATAAGTCATATACTGTCATACCTTCTTTCCAGATAAGAACAGCATATTTTCTGCAAGTCAGAATATGTCATCTTTGATGTGCATTTCAAGTGTTAGCAGTTTATTTCAGTTCCTGCAGAGTAAAGATAGCTGAGTTGCAAAAATGAATGGTGGATTTTTTTGTCATCTTATTTTGCTAAAGGTTATTGCTTAGTAAGCTAATCCTGTTGTTATTTCTGAAGTGTGGATTCTTCTTCTGGGTTCAGTGAACTATTTCAGTGTAGTTTCTTTATTAGGACAGAGAGGGGATTCTCACAGCATACAAGAGTACTTTAAGTGGTTGTCATGGCAACAGTGCTCAAGTCATCACTACCATGGAAACTCACTCAGTGACATAACATAAATATTTTTCTTGAGAAAGGAGAATAGAAATGAGTGGGCAATGTAATATTCTCTAATGTTCTCTGGCCAATTACAGAATATCTTAGGTTTCAAAAAAAAAAAAAAAAAAAAAAAAGCTTATGTTGCATAGAACAGAAAAGCAAGCAGTTTCCTTAAAATCTGATATAGCCAGCTTTTACACACAGCTATCAGTAGTGCTGTGACAGGAATTTTATTCTGAAGGATTGTCCAGTACAGCAAGAAATAGAAGGGGTTACCAGCTCATAAATGACCAAGTCATCATGTCATGACAAACAGTAAAGCCTAGGCGGTATGTCTTTAAAGTAATGGCATCCCCAACTCCAGGCACATGCTCTGCTAGACAGTTATGAAACTGTTCTCAAAAACATGGTGGTAATAAACTTGTGCCAGCTCTTTTTTCTTATTACACTTGGGTCTGTTTTGCTCCTTATCCAGATTAATTTAATCTGCTGAACTGAATACTTCTGTGAGTCACCTCTCATCTGCTTTTCTGTAGGACCAGTCCCTATAGTTTGGCATCCAAACTGTGTAGCTGATAATACTCCCCCCCAACTTACCAATTTTCCTTTTATTTTATAATGTACTAGCCTTTTCTATCTTCATTTTTTAATGTTGTGTCTAACAGTACAACTTATTACCAAAGCAACAGAAGCAACAGATGTGACGTTTCGTCTTTGGACTAGCTTGATTATTATTTGCACTTGAAGAATTAAAAGAATGGGATTAAGTAGGTTGCAGCTAATTATTTTTTTTCAGTTTTCTCTGAGATGTTAGCAGCTTTTTAAAATACCTAAAAAGAATTTAAATTAACTGACTGGCATAAATTCAGAATGCACAGAGGTGCAGTAGCAAGGGTTTTGAAGACGACACCAGATGCTGCTGTTTAGAAATGAACATGCTCTATTGTGGTAGCCATTAATGTCTGTTCTGAATATTCTTTGGGAAAGGTTTTTGTTTTTGCAGAGAGAGAAACATGATGGCTGGATGATGCAGGGCCAACACTTCTTTAACATGACTGTTATCAACACAATTGGGAACAGATTTAAAGTTTTATAAACAAACAAATTAGTTCAACATTGTATATACTTGCTGAAGTATGAGTGCAAAGCTTTACCTCTTTACATATTTTGCATATCAATTAGAACTCTCTGTTCACCCAGCAAACAAGTCATCCCATTATAATGTACCTTCTGTTTTGAAATATAATAATTTTTGTGCTAAGCATGGTCCCTACCTAAAGTATAGTAAAAAAAAAAAAAACAAAAAAACAATAACACTGGACCCCTACAGGCTGACACCATTCTGAATTCACCAGATAAAGATTACCTTTCAAACCATAAATAAAGTGAAACATTTGGTGTCCCAACTTGCACTATACCATAATTCTAAAAGTCATCACATTTAACTTGTTAGCTCTGTTAAGTCATTATCCCCTCTCCTATCTGTTGGACAGATCTTTTTGAGTGATGCTTCTTCGGGCAGAAAAATGGGGTGGGGACTTATGTGGCTAGCTATCCCCAGCACTAAGTTCCAGTCATATAAATAGAACTACAAAGTATCTGCCCCAGTTCCTCAGAAGAAAGTACTGGCAGGACCACAATTTATTTTATCCAGAGTCTTTCCTGGTGAACAGGGATGCCTCTGGAAGGGGGTCCAGGCATTCTGGTAGTTCAGGGACTGGCCCCAGTCTGCCAGAGTGGGTTCTGCTTCTTCCCTCTTCTCTCTCCACCTTCTAGCAATGGTGACTGGTGTCTGTTCAAGGAGTGATATGGGCACACAAGGAGGGCCAAAGTCAATGAAACTGGGATGTTTAAGGCCCCAGCAATGTGGGCAAGGAAATATTCCATTGTGGGGTAAGGAATATAAGCCTATTGTGAAGTGACTGGGGCAGGGGTTGGGAAGATTGCTGTGCCTGGGGGGAGAAGAGAGGACAAAGTGTGTTCTCTAATTATTCACTTAGAGGCACTTACCTGCCAATCAACTTATCCCATGTGTCCCAGGGAAGTCAGATGTCAATCACAAGGGAGTCAATTTAAATTCTGGCAACTTTTTTCTTTTGTTTGGGTGGAAAAATTGTAAACCAATACCAGAAAATGTAGTAGAAATAAGAAAAGCAGGTTTTATATATATATTTTTATAATATTTAGTCGATAACTTAACCCTTATACATTTTTACTGCCTAAGTGACTAAGAAGTGAAACTTTAAAAATAAACTTAAACTACAGGAACAGTCTTCATGTGTCCGCCTGAGCAGGCTGGACGCATGGTGGCAAAGACATGTTTCTTTTGTTAATGTACTGGCCAAAAAAAGCAAATCTCCTGTGTTTGCAGAGAAAAATACACCAACAAAAATAAAAATGCCTGTTATGTGCTGACCAAACATAGTGAAAGGTTTTCAGTAGTATGTCTTGTGATGCAGCTTCCTCAAAACTAGAACTCTCTTAATGGGACAAATAGAATTGTACCTTTGTGCTTTGTATGCTTTCAATGCACTTGCCATTTGAGTACTATTTATTAAAGTGGCATTTTTATTAATCTCCAGTGGCCCTATTTCCAGTTTGGCAATAATTTGGAAGAGAAATCTAGTCCAGGTGGTTATGGCTGTGTTTAGCAAGTGAGTTTTTGAAAACTTTTAGCCTGATGTCTGAGGGGTAGTGGGCTATTCTTACTTTTCCTTTAAGCTTGTTAACAGTTTTGTCTACATAGAAAACAGTGCAGGATGTGCACTGGGTTCTGTAAACAACTAACTCAGTGTTACAGTCCCCTCTGACCTTAATCGGAACTCTCTTGTTCCCAGTACAGGACAGTCAGAAACATCTGAGTTACACATGCAAACACAAAGGCTGCTGTCGTGAGGGGGCATAACCACGTGTGATGCAGTATGAACTATTTCCCTTAGATTTTGTCAGCAAGCAGTCTCCAATGGTCTTTAAAAAAAAAAATTAGGACTCTTACTGTTAGAAAAATGTGTATTTGAATATATGAGAAATGCTAGTTTAAAAGCAAAGTAGTATATAATGCATTTTATTCTATTAATCATATAGTAGAGAGGATTAATTCATGTTTAAATGTAAAGTAGTTTTGAAACTGCAGTGTGGCTTGAAGCAAGCTGACCTTCGACCCTGGCAGAATGCTAGCTTAGCAAGTTTTAATGTTTATGCTTTTCACAAGTGATTATCTGCTGGGTCAGGAAATTAAATGTGTGAAATAAGGAAATCTTCTGCTCTTTCCTGCTGGGATGATTTGGCCTTGTATATGTATTACTGAGATAGCATGCAGCTGTGTGAGAAAGTCTAACAGAGAACAAAGATGTGTATTAAAAGACTGAATCTGCTATTGTATTCGAACTGATATGAAACCTTGAAGAAGTAACTTTACAGAAAGACATTATGTCTGACCAGATGGATAGCAAGGCCGTATTGTTACCAGAGGAAAACTTTTTTAAAATATACAGCATCAGCAGTTTAATGAATAGAGGACTGTAAGCTAAAGTGATGTAGATGCCCTGTGACATACTACGTCAGTAAGGTGGGCACAGCTTGAATGTTAAACCTATATAAAATTGTGTGCTTCCTGTTTCATGTTAGACAAAATTCTGTACTTGTACGTTTTTTGCCTCCTGGTGTACACTAGTAAACTTTTGAATCTGAACCTCCTGTGTATTGAATTCTTGATTTTATTTAACAGTTTGGTTCTTCTTAGCCGGAATTCCCTCGGACAGCTGCAGATCAGAGTCTACCGGTGGTCGAATACTGCACAGGAGAAGTTACCGAAACGGTTCTTCTTGGGTGAAAAGACCTCCGACTGAATTGTCGTTTAAAGAGGCTGGCCACTTTCTGATCTGTGGCCGAAGAGCGGATATTGGACAGTTCAATACTGGAGGCTCAGGTAGGAAGAATTTACCTTTTTTCTGTTTTAGATCAGGGACTAGGTTACAGTATATTGTTGTCAAGATCTGTTTTGCAGATCAGGGACAAAAGGAAGTACTGTATATTTGGTCATAGATCAGGGTAACAGAATAAGGTAGGCAGTCATTCTAGATACACTGCGAACAGGAACTGAGAATTTGATATCACATGATAAAAAAGGGTTACGTAACATTTTCTTTACTATGGGAAATCAGTGCACTAAAACATCGCGAGATCCGCCCCTAACCGAAGACGCAAAATACATGCAATCACAACGTTCCGATAACGTTAGGTATTATACGAAATGGGTTAACAAATATGAATTTGATGGTAAACTAGATAAAACTTCACTAGTTAAACTCCTTAAACAGCTTAAATCTGATGCGGGAGGTCAGGCAAAAAAGCAACGCCAATTAGGCATTCCTCAGGCACACAGGTGGATTGAGGAAGCAAATCGTAGAGAACAGAAGCTTAAAAATTCAAAAACATTATTTTTAGACAAAGAGGATAATAACTTGGTAATAGCAACAGCTCCTCCTCCTCCTCCCTTGCCCCCTCCCTTACCCTTTTCAGGATATGAAGCGAGTGGACAGGCTGGTCCGCCTCCACGTTATCCTGAAGTTTCAGCAAGACCACAACCATTTGTTAGAGATCCTATTGAAACTAGGTCCTGAACACGTAAAACACATAGGGACACAGAATCATATCAAATAGAGAGAAACCTACAGGATGAGAGTGAGGAAGAAATATGCCCACTTATAGAAGTTCCAAATCCTCAGGCAGGACAGGAAGGGCATCACTCTTAGTATACAGACCATGGATACCGGAAGATATCCGGAAGGCTACTGAAGGAATCCCCCATCCAAAAGTTAATTTTATGAAATTTTTAGAAGATTTACAAGGCATGAGGTTGAGTTACCACTTGAATGGGGAAGAAGTAGAAAAAGTAGTAAGACAAATTATAGGTCCAGATTGGCACATGATTTGTGGCACCTGGTATCCTCATAATGCAGAGCTCAGACCACTCCCACATAGTGACGCAGAGTTAGACAACAGAGTGAAAGGTCTAACAGACTGAATCTCTGAAAAATGGAAACCTAGAGCAGACTGGACTTGCATTAATCAATGCATACAACAGGAAAATGAGACAATAGATGAGTACTATGCTAGATTATTAGAGTGTTTTAATAATCATAGCGGTATGTCGGTTCCTGAGAACCAAACAAATGATTCCCCGTATGAACAACAATTGAAAAATGCATTTTTGAAAGGTTGCATTGCACCTATTAGTAGATTCATTACGAAGCATATGATAGACCATCGAACAGGGAGGCTACAAGCCTTACTTGAATACGCTAGACATGCTGAAAGACATTTTAATAGTAAAAAGAAAAAGAAGGCGCAAGTCTTCACTGCTGAAGATGGAGCTGAAGTATTTGCATTACAGTCAGGTAAAAAGGGCAAGAAGAATGCCCAGGGAAACAAACAGTCTGACAAACGATCAGAAGATTTTGAAGAGAGAAAAAAGAGAGGTGAATGCTTCAAGTGCGGAAAAAGGGACATCTAGCAAGGGATTGTAAGCAAAACAAAAAGGTAATTACAGAAGATAAGGGAGATGAGGACTGACTATATGATAGTGAAGATACATCATGTGAAAGTCAGAAATCATCAGGAAAAGTTAATAAACAGAAAACAAATGTAAATGTGATAGAAGGAGTAGAGGAAGTGCAAGTAGATATGGAGGATGAAAAAAGTGAAATTTTGGACTTAGCATTATTGAGCTTGGAGCTCTACTTAGCAGATACGAAACCGGAAGTTACACTTCTGGTGGAGGAAAGGGAAGTCAAATTCCTGTGTGACTCAGGAGCGTCACGGACTTTGATACACCCCTCCAAGTTACTAAAACATTCTGAATCACCTGATTATATACTAGTGAAAGCAGCAAATGGACAGCTATACAGGGAACCACTTTCCCATGATATAGCAATAACTGACCCTCTTTCAGGTATGACCCAGAGAAGTAAAATTGTTGTTTCTGGAAAGTGTCCAGTAAACTTATTGGGCAGGGACTTTATGCAGATATTTGGCATAGCAGTAGTTCCAACTGTACAAGGTATGGAGGCACAGAGACAAATGGATACCTTTGTAGTGCGATCGGAGGGTGAAACTTTTTACTGGTACAGCCAGGACCTAGTCACGACTGGTCCAGGGGCAGTAACCGAGGAACTGATGAATGTAGCCATCAGTAAAGCCCCCTCCCTTGACACTGATCGACAGCATTTGTTACACTGTACTCTATACTACTGTACTACACCAGGACCTGACAGAGAGTATGAGCAAGAATTGTTCAGAAATCGAGCAACTAGATTGATTTTGCATACTTTGTACTGGGATACTGAGGGGAACAGTGTAGTTAGCTGTTCATTACCTCAAGAATTCCTTGCATTATATAGATCAAATCGATTACCACATGTCAGCTTGACAAAGAACAAAAGTGTAAAATGGGCAGACTTAGGAGAAA
The DNA here is from genome assembly GCF_019279795.1 of Protopterus annectens. Classification (NCBI taxonomy): domain Eukaryota; kingdom Metazoa; phylum Chordata; order Ceratodontiformes; family Protopteridae; genus Protopterus; species Protopterus annectens. The sequence continues at coordinate 109,218,478 of NC_056728.1, read as the reverse complement.
AAGTAACAAGATGGGAGAAACAGACTGATTTAGAACTATCAGAACAAGGGATACAAAAACAAAAACTGAATTGGTTGACACAGACACATCCAGCTGTACACTTGCAATCTAGCGAGGACAGCTGATTAGCATTTTTATTAGAAGAAGAAGAAAAGGCCTTATGTGAAATTCCAGCAACTCTTTGGTCAACAGGCAAATCAGATGTAGAACTTATTCGAACAGCAGGACCAGTTACAATTACCCCAAAGTCAGCTTTTAGACCACAGAAAAGACAATACCCTTTGAGAAAGGATGCAGAAATAGGAACTAAGCCTATAATAGCAGCATTACTCAAAGAAGGAGTACTGGTATACTCTCCTGATTCGCCATGTAATACACCCCTATTTCCTGTTAAAAAAGAAAACGGGGAATGGCGGATGGTACAAGATTTACAAGCTGTAAATAATGCAGTTATACCTAGAGCACCTACGGTGCCAGACCCACATACTTTGTTAAACGATTTAAAACCGCAACAGAAGTATTTCTCTGTGGTAGATATTAGCAATGCTTTCTTCTCGATACCTATACATCCTGATAGTCAATATTGGTTTGCATTTACATTTCAGGGTAAAAGGTATACATGTACTCGACTACCACAGGGATATTGTGAGAGCCCAACAATATTTGAGGAAGAAATGGCTAGCAATCTGGCAGGGTTTACCCCACCGGGAGGTAGTCAAATTCTACTTTATGTAGATGACATCTTGCTAGCAGCCCCCACCCAGCAACAGTGCATGGAGGATACTGTAGCGTTATTGAAATTTTTAGCAACACAAGGACACAAAGTAAACAAAAGTAAGTTACAACTTTGGAGAAAACAAGTTAGATACTTGGGATATGTAATATCCAATGAAGGTAGAATATTAGACGAGGAAAGAAAAACAGCAATCTTGCAAGCACCCAAACCAACAAACAAGAAAGAAATGATGTCTTTCTTGGGTACAACTAATTTCTGTCGGAGCTGGATACCAAATTATGCTTTGGAATCTGCTCCACTGACTGACTTGATATATAAGACACCAATGGCAGCACAAGATATCTTACAATGGACACCCGAAGCAGAAACGGCTTTCTGCAGGTTGAAGCAGTTGATAGCTTCTTCATTAGTTTTAGGACTTCCGAATTATCACAAACGGTTCTTTTAGACCGTAGATTGTAAGCAAGGATATATGACGTCAGTACTGACGCAACAACATGGGGATAAGCAACGCCCCATAGCCTATTATTCATCGCAGTTAGATCCAGTGGCGCGATCTTTGCCTCACTGTATACAAGCAGTAGTTGCAGCTGCAATGGCAGTACAGGCTTCGGCCTCAGTGGTGTTATTCCACCCCCTCACATTGAGAGTGCCTCATGCAGTTGCAATAATTTTACTGCAAGAAAATGTGGCATACCTTTCTCCTGCTAGACACCTTTCATGTATGACTATACTGCTGAGCCAACCTCATATGACAATTGAACGATGTACGACATTAAATCCATCAACATTACTTCCAACTCCTGCGGATGGCACACCACACAGCTGCCTGCAGGAAATTGAACAGTTAGCTTTACCTAGACAAGATCTCACAGATATGCCCTTGGATAATGCCGAGGTGACATATTACGTGGACGGCTCATGCAGAAGGGGTCCTACAGGAAAGAATCTGGTAGGGTATGCAGTAGTTACAGACACTGAAATTTTAGAAGCCCAATCCTTACCACATAACTTATCTGCACAAGCAGCAGAATTGATAGCTTTGATGAGGGCATGTACTTTAGCAAAAAACAAGTGTATAAACATATATACTGATAGTCAGTATGCTTTTTCTACAGTACATGTATTTGCGCAACAGTGGAAAAATAGAGGAATGATAACATCTAGTGGAAAACCTATTAATCATGCGCAATTTATTTTGGAGTTATTAGAATCTATTCAGTTACCTACCAAAGTAGCTATTTGTAAATGTGTAGCTCATGGAAACAGCAGGATAAGATTTCAAAAGGCAATGCACGAGCTGATGCAGCTGCAAAGCAAGCAGCTTCAGACTCAGAAACTTTACTTTTGAATGAGGAATTACAACCCTCTGAGATTTTAGATTTAGACATGTTAAAAACAATGCAGATGCTTACTACAAAAGCAGAAAAACAAAAATGGGTAAAATGAGGTGCAATTCTTGAGAATGGACTGTACATTTCCAAAGAGAGAAAACCGATATTGCCGTCTAATTTATTTAGATATGCAGCTTTGTTGAGCCATGGGCAGTGCCATGTCTCAAAAGGGGGGATGGTACAGTTAGTAAACCGAATATTCCAAACATATGGATTCATAAATTACACACAAACATTTTGTGCAGCTTGTCATACTTGTAACAAGCATCATGCACAGGGGGCATTTAAAACCAAGCAAGGAAGTTTTCCTATACCACCATACCCATTCCATACTATTTGTATGGATTTCATAGAATTGAATAAGTGTGAAGGGAAAAAGTTTTGTTTAGTTATTGTTGACATGTTTTCCAAATGGGTGGAAGCTTTTCCAACCAAAAACCCGGATGCAGCAACAGTGGCGAAAGCCCTGATAAAAGAGATAATCCCTAGATTTGGCATTCCAGAAAGGATTTATAGTGACAATGGCACTCATTTCGTGAATCAGACAATCCAGCAACTTGGGAGATTTTTTGGTATCTCCTTAAAGAACCATTGTGCCTACCACCCACAGTCAGCAGGACTGGTGGAAAGGTACAATGGTACCCTCAAAAATAAGCTTAGGAAGGTAGTTGAGGAAACCCAGAAGAATTGGATACACTGTCTGCCTTTGGCACTGCTGAGTATGAGAATGGTTCCAAATGTAAAGGGTTTGACTCCCTTTGAAATGGTTTTTGGAAGAGCATATTATGTGCCTCAGTGGAAAGCTCTCATGCCTGCAGAGCAAGAGGCTGACAGTTCATTAGCTAGTTATATGAGGAAACTGTTAACAAATAAATCTGTTTTGCAGTTTAACTCTTTTTCAGATAAGGAACAGACCAGACCGGTGGAAGCAGTCTTGGCCCCTGGGACGTTTGTGTGGCTGAAAGTGGGAGGGACCATACCAGGTTCTGTTGGCAATGCCTACTGCAGTTAGAGTGACCGAGAGGATGTCCTGGGTTCATTTGACACATTGCAAAAGTAAAGAACTTTCAACTTGATAAAAACTTTGTGACTGATACACAACCAGACCGAGATGGCCAAAAACAAAGCAAATAGAAATTTAGATCAACCCCAGAGATGTTGCATAATCATTTTGTTGAGTGTACATTTATTGACTGTAATTGTGACAATTTTCCTCTTGCTGTGGTTTATCCAACACACAACCACACAAGTGAAAGTGGGAAGGCGTGACGAAACATCTATAGACTGGCATCCAAATTTTAACACATACCTAGCCATGAAACGTGTATATGCAGAGACTATGAACATTTCAAATTGCTGGGTTTGTACAGCTATACCAACAGCATATGGAGGACTGATAATGTCCGCTGTCCCTTTGGGAATAAATGAGACTTGGGAGAATTTACTCTTCGATACAGGAACTGTGAGATCACAGGACAAAATAGCTTTATTTTTACCTGTCACACAAAAAGGAGTTGTATGTTTTTATAAAAATGATACCCTCCAGGTGGGCTGGAGCAATTGTAATATAACCATATCTTACTGATGTTATATTAAGAATAGTAATGGCAATACTTTTTGCAATACTAATTATGACTCATATTTGAACTCATTGAAAACAACTATGAATGACATTCACAAAAATCCAGTTTTGTTTAAACAATTGTCAGTTATAGATCAGAAAATGTTTCATGCAGGGCTGATGCGTATTAGTACTAAAGTAGAAAACTGTTATTTTATTTGTGGGAAAAAGGCATATAAATGGTTACCTGAGAATTGGTCCGGCAGTTGTTTTTTGGGTTATTTGGTTCCGGCAATAAGACATACTGCAGAATTACCTTTGGGTAAGATATGAAACGTGAGAGAAGCAGCTCAAAAACCTGAAGGTCCAGTTGAAAAACCTGTGAATCTAGTCAGAAAGATCGAAGCTGGCTGGAAAGATCATAATGCCATGAAAGACAAAAGCAAATTGACTCATATGGACTTGAGTGACAATGTTATATCCTGGGCAGGAATATTTCCAGCCTACGGAGCAGTCAAATCGATCTGGGACCTGAGGAAGTTGTCAAAACTTCTCGAAGTAATGAGTAATGCAACTTTTTCTGCCCTAGAACTGGTGACTGATGAACTGAATGCAATGAGAACTGTTGTGCTACAAAACCGAATGGCTCTTGACTTCACCCTAGCGGCGAGAGGTGGTACGTGCGCGCTTATCAAAGAAGAATGCTGTGCGTACATACCAGATAACAGGCATGAAATTAATAACCACCTAGAGGTAATTCAGCAAGTATCAGCCATGAGTGAACCAGGCCCAAACCCACTGATGGACTTTTTCCAGAATCTATTTGGGGGGTGGGGTTCCATCCTAATAAATATTCTGATTGCCATTTGCGTGGGTATACTCCTAATAGGAGCATGTGTTTGCTGTGGAATTCCCTGCATGAAAAGATTAATCAAAGATTTTATTGATGCATCTGTTACTGAAACTTTGTACCAAGATATTGAGATTGAAAGATTGATCTCAGATGACATTTTTTCTGAAGTATAGAATGAATGACTCACCTAGCTGAAAATCCTAAGTGAAAGAAGTTGGGAGATGAAATGACACTATGCATACTTCAAAATAGAATAAAAAGTATTAATAGGGGGGAAATGTTAGAAAAATGTGTATTTGAATATATGAGAAATGCTAGTTTAAAAGCAAAGTAGTATATAATGCATTTTATTCTATTAATCATATAGTAGAGAGGATTAATTCATGTTTAAATGTAAAGTAGTTTTGAAACTGCAGTGTGGCTTGAAGCAAGCTGACCTTCGACCCTGGCAGAATGCTAGCTTAGCAAGTTTTAATGTTTATGCTTTTCACAAGTGATTATCTGCTGGGTCAGGAAATTAAATGTGTGAAATAATGAAATCTTCTGCTCTTTCCTGCTGGGATGATTTGGCCTTGTATATGTATTACTGAGATAGCACGCAGCTGTGTGAGAAAGTCTAACAGAGAACAAAGATGTGTATTAAAAGACTGAATCTGCTATTGTATTCGAACTGATATGAAACCTTGAAGAAGTAACTTTACAGAAAGACATTATGTCTGACCAGATGGATAGCAAGGCCGTATTGTTACCAGAGGAAAACTTTTTTAAAATATACATCATCAGCAGTTTAATGAATAGAGGACTGTAAGCTAAAGTGATGTAGATGCCCTGTGACATACCACGTCAGTAAGGTGGGCACAGCTTGAATGTTAAACCTATATAAAATTGTGTGCTTCCTGTTTCATGTTAGACAAAATTCTGTACTTGTACGTTTTTTGCCTCCTGGTGTACACTAGTAGACTTTTGAATCTGAACCTCCTGTGTATTGAATTCTTGATTTTATTTAACACTTACAAAGTACTTTCTCCAACTATTAGTCACTTGAGATAATCACTCAGTTTTCTTTCACCAGCTTGCGTATTTCCTTGTAACCTTTTATGCAAGTTACAACTAGACTTCTTTTCCTTCTTCTTTTGTGTCTTTGTACATCTTACAGAATTGTCCCAAAATTCTTGCTGGGGGTTCCTGCATTTTTAATTTCTCCATGTCCTTTGGGTTTCTAATACCATGATGGGAATGGACTTCATTCCTAAGTCAAGGTACGATTAAAGTTCATGAAATTAATATTGTTTCAGTCTTTGATGTCAGCCAAAAGTGGTCTTCGGAGCACCTGCAATGTGCCCAGTAATGACTCCTTCTGCAATTCATATGGAGTTACATGGATTGGTAACACATCTAAATATGATTGTAAATACTTTTTTATAAAAAACAAGTAATCTCCGTGGTATCCCCGAAGTCTCACAACAACCCACTAAAGTGTAGTGGGTCCGAAAACAAAACAGTGTAAGAAACTTCTCTGTGTGGAAGATTTTCAGTCCATATATTTCTAGCTAATCACTGTATATTAATCAGATCAGACAATAGTAGTAAAAGTAGCGAACGTAAACTTGTCTTGTCAAAACAAAACAAAACAAAAATTAATAATAGAAAATATATAATTGTACAGCATTACTAAGTATTTGAAAGTAATCCAAGCAAGACAGGCAGTCTGTTTCCAGTCGAAAATCCTTTATTAAGTACTGTCTGTGTAAAAGTAAGAAAAGAAAAAGTACTGAAACAGCTTACAAAACACACAGTAGCAATGAATGAGGGGAGGAGGGACTTGGAAGTCAGATTGCAATGAGAGGTGGAAGCCAGAGTCACAGCCTTTTAAACCACAGCAAGAAAAGTCTGGGAGGGCTGGTAAAAATTCAAGCAGCAAGAAGTAGGCTAGCTAGAAATGGATCTAATCAAATAATGGCGATATCAGAGCTCTAGTCCTATGCCTCTAAGCTTCAGGTCAATGACCCCAGGTAGGTTAGAATTTCAGAATTTTTTGCTTAATGTCTCAGTAGCCGTATGACAGGCTACTGAGACATTAAGCAATATCCTCACTTAAAAATGTACTCCACAGATGGCAACTACCATCTACACCTAAAGAAAACTTAAAAGGAGTTAATTCTTCCAATCAGGCTTGTATATATATTTCCTTGAAGACCCTCCAAACAAGACCTACAAACTGAGAATTAATTATCTTTCTACCTTGAGAAGTATGTAAGGAACTTTTCTTTAGTTGTTCATAAAAGCCAGTTAGCCATCTCAACTGCAATTTTATAATTATCTTCCTGGAAGGGTCAAATGTAGCTGACAAGAAGTAAATAAGCATTTTAAGGCACTCTGCTCTAATATATCACTCAAACTCAGGAACCCTCAGACCTCCACAGCTGTTAGGCAATATTTTAAGGCACTCTGCTGCAGTATGTCACTCAACCTCAGGAACCCCCAGTCCTCCACATCTGTTTGGCAATATTTTAAGGCATTCTGCTTTAATATATCACTCAAAATCAGAAACCACAGTCCTCTACAGCTGTTTGGCAATGAAACTACATCTCATGCTAATCCAGGTTTATGACCATCCCATAAAAGCTTTGTTATCATCAGCTTTAGCAGTGAAACAAAAGTAGGAGGGGTGGTAGAGTGATCTCCACTGCATTGTATGAGACTAGAGTAAGATAAGCTAGGTGAATGCCTCTACTCTTTAAGACATTGCAAGGCATAACCCCTTCCACTTAGTCAGAAACTCCTTGGCCTTTAATATAGTTGATTTGTAGATTAGTTCAACTGATCATCCCACCATCTTATGCAAATGTATGCCCAGGTATTTAAGGCCATCATCTCCCATAAAGCTGTACCTGGTCATAAGCTGCTCTGTAGGGTAGGAGTTTACTCTGACAATCTGATTGTTATAAGTATTGATTTTATAACAAGAAAGATAACTGAATCACTCCTCAAGCCTCATCCCTATTGGAAGATCTTCCTCTGGCCATGCCAGACACACTAGCAAGTCATCAGCATATAATAAGACCTTAATATGCTGACCACTAACCAAAAATACTACTGGAAGGAGCTGCTCTGAGAAGCTGTCACTGCCATCTCAATATATGCAACAAAAGGGACAAAGGGTGCCCTTGTCAAGTTCAGTGAAGGACCTATACTGGTCTGGAAATTCTAGATCTAACTTTAACATATGCTAAGACAAAGAAGATACAGAGTAGTATATTGTTTAGTAAACCCAATGATCTTTAATGTATTATGCAAAAAGAACCATGACACATGGTCAAAGGCCTTCTCAGCATCAACATTTACAAACAGTAGTTTTTGATTTGAAGCATTTGCCTCCTCTAGAACTAAAAATGCCTTAATTTAGTTTTTATAAGAATATCAACCAGAGATGAAGCCTGATTGGTCTTGGTGAACCAAATGAGGAAGTATAATTAAGAGCCTGTTATCAAAAATAATCACAAATAGTTTATAGTCATGATTTAGTACAGACACTGGTATATAAAAATGAGGGTTGAAAAGGATCTTTACCAGTTTCAGTAACACAGAAATAACCACTGGTTTCCAGGTTGTTCTTCAAAATGTGATTAGTCCAAATCATGAGTTGGGAGGGTGGCCTAATGGTTAAGGTGTTTGCCTTGCAAACACAAGGTGCAGGGTTTGAGTCTCACAAGGGACAGTTGGCTAGGCTTAAAATAGCTCAGAAGGGCAGTTAGCTTAGTACTAATCTATGAACCTAAATATTCCTGCACCAGTTGAAAAACTTCCAATTGCAGGCCACCAAACACTTATGCCTTCACCTTCTCCATGCTCCTTATTGATGGAGTCAATCAAAGTAGATTTCTGCATAGAAGTTAAGTTTGCCTAGACATTCAGCCCATGTTGGTTGAAATGTGGTCATGAGTATCTTGTCTATATAACCCTGTGTAATGGGAGGTCAAGATGTCCAGGATCTCATCCGGTGAATTAAATTTCTTCTCTATAGAGAAATTCATGAATTTACAAATTGTTCTGTTGGCCTCATTTTGGCCTAGCCCCTGTGCTATACATTCCTGAGAGTTGGAAGTCATGTTAAAAGCAGCAGATCTTCAGCAGATTGACCATTACATCTGTGAGGATATTAGATATTGTTATATGTGCTAGCATGACTGGCTGAAGTTTTGTAAACACATAAATAGTTGTAACTTACCCTGTGTTATATATGCCAGTATGAGTATCTATAATTTTCTAAATGAGTTTATAGTTTTTGATTATTGTTTTGATTTGTGTAAGATGTTTGAGTCAAACAGTGTTCTTCTGGCTGACCAAATGTACATGTTCTTTAAAAAAGAATTCTGAATGTAGGTAATGCCAGTCAGCTGATCTAAATGTAATGTCATCGTGTGCCAGAGCTGAAAGAAATAGAATCTCCACAGTAGCTGTTTTGTTTATTTTTAAAGTCTGATATGAGAGGGTAGAATTTTCATAAAAGCTTTCTGTGACTTTTCAACAATGTTGCTATAAAAGCAGGTTCCGAGTCAAAGTACTAGTTGTTGTAGTTGTTTCAGTGTAGTCATTTGTTGTTTTCCAGATCAGTAGTTATCACTCAGAGTTTTCCAGAGCTGTTCAGCAGAAATAGTAGGAGTTGCTATTCCAGTTGCTGAGGACCAGACAACAACCTGAAGAGTGGACATAGATTCTTATTTTGCCTTGCAGAAATAAGAGTATCATCTTGCCTTGTTGAGTTAATTAGATTAGATAGGGACAGTTAATCTTTAGACAGCTAGGGAACTACAGTTAGATAGTTTTCTACAATCAGCGTGAAACCTATCCTACAGTTTTATTTTCATAATTCCTGTGTGTGAAACTCTGTGATTTATTGGAATCAGTTATTCAGTGTATACAATCATTTCATTTATTATTAAATATTTTACTACCTTTTATTGTGGCTGGTTATTTAAAAAGTACTTTTAGTAACCTGAGAGTGTTTATGTTTATTGTGATAACACCAGGGCCACTCCAAAAAGCCTTACTGATTGGATTACATGCTACCATTTATATCAATACTTATTTTACCCAACATAATTGAACACCCCTTTTGAAGGGTATTGTGATATTTGACTGGTGACAGCCATTACCTTGTAATTTGGGAAAGAGAACATAGGTGGTAAATCTGTGCCAGTCTTTCCCAAGAGTGTTTGTATGTGTGAATATCACATATTTAATAGTGAGTGTGTCAAATACCTAGAAATGGGAAACAGTGCTCTGCAGTGGTTAGTGTGAAGACTGAATTGGGGACCTGGAGTGAAGCATATAGTCCAGTCCCAGGTTTGGAGCATGTTCCCAGTGTACTCTTAGGGGAAATTGTATGTTTCTATCCTGGCTTTCAATGACGTTCCCTTACTGGAGATAGTGGTGAGGACTGAGGCTCCTTAGTTACTGCCCCTGGTTTAAATGGGGTTATCACAACATAATTCAGGGTTTTTCCATTTCTGCAAGAGTGTGTGACTCTGGAGTTAGTTTCCAGTGGTGTGGGGGTGGAGCCGATTTTTATTTCAGTTTTTGTCATTGCAAATGTAACCTGTCATTTTACATTTACTATTTATTTTGTAGATTATTTAGTTGGCATCAGTGGCAATCACTGATGAGTTTGTTCAATGTTTTTACTTTTGAACAATCTCCTTGGTGATTATTCATTATATACGTATATAGAAGCATAATTATTCCCCAACAATGCAGAGCATCGCACCATCAGTCATTGAACACAAAACTTTGGACTTGTAATGATCGAAAAATATAAAAATATAAATAAAACAAATCTTTTTTTGTTGGATGGCAAGCCATCGTGCACTCTCACACTCCCCTGCTAATTAAATATACCAACTCTGAGATCGCTCTACAGTGGGGAAAACACATATTACCTGATCCACATCATACTGAGCTTGCATATGAAAAAGCCAGTACTGTTCAATCAGTTGATACCATTTTTTTTCTGCCAATAAAAAGACACATCAAAACATTCTGCTAGCATAAGTATGTGTGTGTGTATGTGTGTGTGTGTGTGTGTGTGTGTGTGTGTGTGTGTGTGTGTGTGTGTGTGTATTATAGTGAGAATTGTCATCTATGCATTTAGTAGACATTAGAAACATCAAAATAAAAAAAACAAAACAGTTTAAAATACCGCAAATATAGTTGAAATAGTATAGATGCATTCTTCAGTCTTCAACAGTTCAACATTTTGACATTCATAGGTAGAACACACAAATAACTATACAGTATATTTATTAAATGTCATTAATTTGTTTTAATGTAAGCAAATGTACTTTATGTTGCATGAGTGAAGTAATATATGGAAAATGTGCAGTCTTAGTTAAGATGAAATTGTTCTCATAGGTTCATAGGTAAGTACTAGGCTAGCTATCCTTGTCAAGCCATTTTAAGCCTAGACAGTTTTCATTTTTGTGCTCAGATTAACTTATCCCATTTTGTTATAGACTGGCCTTTATCCATTCCATGGTTGAAAATTTTGTATTATCCCTAATAAGAATAACTGGGATCATACCAAAGATAATTTGAGGGATGCATTAGTAGTACAGGAGGCAGTCCTGGGGGATATTTACTGTTTCCCATCCATAGTTCCAAGTTATGCTTGAATGTGGACAGGGATAAACTTTGTTTAATGTGGATTGGGAGTCTGTTCCAGAGCAGCATTATCCTCTGTGAGATATATCTGTCCCTCCAAACCATTCTGTTGATGTTGCAAAAGAGGTTTATATCCCAAGACATAGGTAGGTTCATAGGTAGATACTAGGCTATCTGCCCTAGGGCATTTATAAGCCCAGCCAGAGTGTATTTGGCTTCCACCTCCCTATTAGATTAGCCTACTGTGCCTCTGTAAAGTAGGTCGCAGAAGGTACCCTTTTAAGATTAGTTTACTGTGCCTCTGTCTAGCAGGGACACAGAAGAGATCCCAGGGGTGAACTTGCGATTTCCCATCCACGCGTCCAGATTTCACTTGAAGAGGATCAGCAAGGGGCTATGTCTAACATGAATTGGTATTCTATTCCAGAGTGAGGGGAGCCTCTGGGAAATGAATCCAGCATGTCCTGTTTATTTTTGTGCTGAGGTTTAGGTCCCTGGAGTGTGTAGCTCTAAGATACTTGGATTTTTTGAGGTGGAGCATGTCCATTAATTCTGGGTTTGACATGGCTTTGTACGTCAGGCATAGATCGCCTCTGAGTAGGTGGTAAGCAACTGAGTAGAGCTGGAGTTTCTGTAGTCGAGCTGCATAGGACATCTGTTTGTAGCCCATGATCCTCTTGGTGAGGTACTTTTGGGGTCTCTCCAGTTGCTACAGGTGTCGGGTAAGGTACATCCCAAAAGGGGCATTGTATTAAATTATGGGCCTGATGAGTGACGAGTAGAGGGGCACAATGACCTCTTTTGATCTAGATGCGAACCCTTTCGTGATAAGGTGGGCTATATAGAAGGTCTTTCTAACCACTTTGGCAACGTGATTATCAAAGGAGAGATTACTATCTACGTTGGTCCCCAAATCTCTAATTACTTCTTCCATACTTAATGGATTACCACCTATGTGGTAATTTGTGGGCACCTTGTTTTTCCCAAATGGGATGACTATGCACTTTTTAGCATTTAGCTTGAGGCCGTGGCTCTGGCACCAAGCATCCATCTCTGTGAGACCCTTTTGGAGGATGCTTGTGTCAGCTGGAGATTTGATTATGGTCCCCAGTTTGCAGTCATCTGCGAACTTTGTCAGCCATAATCCCCTCGTGTTAGCCTGAACCTCAGAGAAGTATATACCGAACAAGAGAGGTCCCAGAACTGAGCCCTGTGGGACGCCACTTGTAACTGGTTTGGATTCGGACATGGCACCTGCGATTCTGACCATGTGGGTTCTATCTCTGAGCTAGTTTGCAACCCATCTTGTGATATAGGGGTTGATATTTAAGCTGGTAAGCTTATTTATGATGCCCGAGTGGGGTATTGTGTTGAAGGCTTTTGCGAGGTCCCAGTAGGCTGTGTGGACTACCTTGCCCTCATCTATGGCTTTGGTAACTGTTTCAAAGAAATCAACTAGGTTTAAGAGGCAAGATCTGCCCTTAACAAAGCTGAATTGGGTAGGGTCCAGTGTCTGGAGGCTCCCAATGTCTTTGTTTATGAGTTCCATGATAATATGCTCCATAGCTTTACAGACCAGACTAGTCAGGCTTATGGGGCGATAGTTTCCGGGGTCCATTGTGGCACCACCTTTGTGGAGTGGGACCACTGTAGCTGTATGCCATTCTTTGGGTACATATCCTGTAGTAAAGCTAAGTTTGAACAGTGACTTAATGTGAGGGTTCAGTTCTTCTTGGAGCTCATGTAAGACACAGCCTGGGACACCGTCCAGTCCCATAGATGCTGTGTTTTTTGCTTTGGAGAGGGCAGCTTTCACCTGTGCATCTGTGATGTCAGGGAGGTTACATTCAGTTGGGATAGGCATTTGCTCCTTTGGGGGGGAAGGGGGGGAGAAGTTTGAGCTGAATCTGTCTGCCAGGATGTTGGTTATGTCTGTAGGTTCGGTATATTTTGTACCATTATGCAACAATTCAGAGCATATCTGGGAGTTTCCACCCATGTTCCTGACATAACTAAAGAAGGCCTTGTGATTATCTTTAGTGTCTAGGACAATTTTTCTTTCGAAGCTGGTATAGTATTTCTAATGCTATTGGACTTGCTGATGTACAGTAAATCTGTAAGTATTGGGTTGGGGATGCCTTGTATGCCAGACACAGGTCACCTCTTAGAAGTCTGTAGGATACTGAGTATAGTGACAGGGCTTTGAGTTGGTCCATGTAGGACATGTTGTTAAGACCTTGTACCTTTTAAGTAAGGTATCTCTGTGGGAGTTCCAGTTGTTTCATGTGCCTGGACAGGTATATGCCAAAGGGAACATTATATTCAATGACTCTCCTAATGAGGGTTGAGTAAAGTGGGACAATAACATCCCTAGATCTAGACAAAATCCCTTTGTTTATAAGCTGTGTAATATAGATGGATTTCCTTACAACAATGGTTACATGCTGGTTGAAAGTTAGGTCACTGTCCCCATAAGTTCCCAAATCCCAAACAAATGGGTTAACTCTTAGGGACATATGGTCAATGTGATAGTTCCCTGCAGTAGATGACTTCACAAAGGATACAATAATGCATTTTTCTGGCATTTAGTTTCAGCCCATGGTTTTGGCACCAGTTATTTATTTGGGACAAAACCTTCCTGCAGGATGGCTAAGTTATTTGGGGATTCAATGACTGCTCCTAGCTTGCAGTCATCCGCAAACATAGTCAGCCAGAGCTCTTTGGTATTGGCTTTTACTTCAGAAAAGTAAATGCCAAACAGGAGAGGTCCCAGCATAGAAGCCTGGGGCACTCTACTGGTGACTGGTCTCTTTGTGGAGGTAACTTCTCCTGTTTTGATTTCCTGCATTCTATCTGTGAGCCAGTGATGGTGTTGATGTGGTGAAATTACAGTTGGGGTGTCCCACAAGGCTTTGTCTTAGTCCCATACTTGTTTAGATTGTATCTTTCAGATCTATCTTTTTCATCTGAGCTGTTCTACAGTCTATATGCAGATGACTTGGAATTAGGTAAACTGATTACATATAGTACAGATAGGGCAAATCTGCAAAAGAACTTGACTAAATTGACCATTTGGGCACAGGGGAATAATATGCTGATAAGTATATCAAACACTAAGCATATGAGATTTGGGAGACATAAACTGAAAGGTGAATATTTAATACAACACACAGTGATTGAAACTGTAGATTCAATTAAGGACCTGGGCATGTATGTTTTTCTAATCATATCAACCAACTGGTTAATGATAGTCACAGAACTATAGGTTGCATAAAAAGATTTACAAAGTCTAATCAGAAATTAGAAATGATGAAGTCATTATTTGTTACACTAGAACCAAACTTGAGTATGGAATAACAACATGGAAACCTTATAAGAAAACAAGCATGAATAAACTGGAAAGAATACAGCAGAAATATAGCAAGGGCATCCATGGATGTGAAAATTTAAGTTATTATGAAAGACTAAAATATCTGAATTTTGTACAGTGTCTCATATAAATATTTAAGAGATTTGTTCAGGTATATAGGGCATTTAGATACAGCTACCTCTGTGAATGTTTAGGGATATCAAAAAGTAGTAGGGAATCATCAGTCATCCCACGAAGAAGATTATATAGGAATGAGAAGTGTACTAATTGGTTCTCTGAGAGATCAGCTGATTCATGGAATAGACTACTAAATTACAGTAAAGCAAGCAGTAATTTAGATATTTTTAAGAATAGCCTGGACATTTATTATGGGAACAACTGTTTTGCTATATTGGCAGGCTAGAAAGGCATTAATACCAGTGCTTGAAATATTTATATGTATATATGTAATTGGCAATCCAGCGGGTGATGTAGGGGTTTATTCTCAATTTAGTTAGCTTTTTTACTCCGCCTGTGTGGAGAATTGTCAAAAGCGTTGGCCAGGTTAAGGTATGCAATACAAAAAACCTAGCAATGGTATCAGTTTCCATGCTGTAAAAATTGACATAATTAGTTTGAAAATGTTGGTAATGCATTCTTTCGGCATATCACTTCTGAGAATTTTTCATGAAAGTGAACACATACCCCGGGATTCAGCAAGCTCTGCATGGCATGCAGGAATAGTGCAGGAGCTGCTGGAGGCAATATGGCCACCGAGAGATCCAAGAACAAGCTCATGGGATGTGCACGAGCATTCCTGCACTATTCCTGCACGGACACAGCTCCTGTATGCAAATTACCCCATTTGCAGGTGAAAACCATGCAAATGAGATGAATTTGTGATCCAGGAAGCTGGCAGCCAGCCGTGCAGGACTAGTGTAATCTGACAGCTCCGAATAAAGGGTGTATGTAATGTGTAAAGCATGCCAATGGCCAAATATATGGCCATTGGCATGGAAAACATTTGCAAAAATAAAAAAATAACTTTTTTTTGGCCGATTTCGGACATTTAAGTGTAGGGCACTGGCATACAAATGGGATCGGCCTGAAAAAAAAAAAAAAAAACTAGAAAAAAGCATTCTATCCAAAATCACAATTTTGCCATTATACTCAATAGAAGGCAGAAGACAACATTGCCAGTGAATAATGGTTGCTAAGGAGGAAGGCTCAGTGTCAGACTTGTAACTAGGCATTAGCAGGCAATCCTATGCAAATGAGGAGAATGATACTGAATCCCAGATTCCCCCTCATGGTTAGCGTGCACCCAACCGTGTAGGTGCAGGAAGACCATGGTGCAAGCCTAACAGCTAGCTGACATCATAGAGGGGTGTGTCAGACATACTGTAAGCTTACTGGAACCCTGCAGCTTGGGTTTGCCCTTAACTTAGCAGAGCTAAGCAAGGGGGTGTGTCTGAAGCTGCAAAGCACTCTTTACATTAACTAATCTTTGATTCCTTGCCTCCTCTTGGCTGCTGCGTGTCCATGGAGCCTGGTGGTTACACCTATTCCTGGCAAGCTGCCTGCCCTGCATTAGGGTTAGAACCTGTCCTATCTGATGAACAGGATTCCTTCTAAACAATAGTACCTGCTGCCTTTTCCTACAACAAGGAATAGAGGCCATCCTCTGAATCCATCCTCTCAAGAAAGCAAGAAACCTGGCAAGTTGCCTGTCCTGCATTAGGGTTAGAACCTGTCCTATCTGATGAACAGGATTCCTTCTAAACAATAGTACCTGCTGCCTTTTCCTACAATAAGGAATAGAGGCCATCCTCTGAATCCATCCTCTCAAGAAAGCAAGAAAGTATGTTAGCTGCTTTATGGACAGTATAGTTGTCTAAACACTAGGTGTATTTAAAATCCCTACCTTTTCAAGATAGCCAGCAGCCATACTCTTTTCTACTTCTTACCTCCCCCTACTCCTCTCGTAGCCTTTACTTGGCTTCCATATTTGCCTCTCCTACTACTAGATTACTTCCTTCCTTCCAGGAGTTATTGTTGTACTACAGGTTTTACCCACTAGATGGCACCCTCTTCCCTATAAATCTATCCTACTCCCTCATGTTTGAAATACTCAGTAAACTAGTTTTATCAACTGATTTCATTAAACCTAACTACTTATTTCATTAAAAGTAACTGTTGTATACTTTACTTATCTCTGCCTAGACCTACTTTAAGCTTCCATTTTTCACCTTTATCCTCCTATTGACTCAACCTACTCAGACTATCTCTACATCTATCACCTCTTTCACCTACCTGCACCTTAACTTACCTCTAGCAGTCAGCATTTCCACTGATTGTTTTTCATAGGCTGGTTTTTCCTCCTTACTTGGCTCTTCCCGTTATGTTCGCCCTGTGGGCTCACTCCGCTCCCCTAGCCTACCCCCAAATTCCACCCACCCCAGTACACCTAGCCTTATACCTCTCTAACCACTCCCACTTCCCTATCAGCCAATCACATTCCACCCCTCTTCAACATCTTCTATCTACCTCTTCACTCCTCCACTATATTCGTACACTCTCACCTCCTCACTTCCCACTCTCCACCTCTTCAGCACCATGCCTATTTCACCCATATCTCCTTACCTTATACCCCTACTTCTGTTTTCAATTCTCCCTTTCCTTTTCCTTCCCTATATCTTATCTGCCAATGAACATCTTCACTGCTCTAACTTCCACCAGTCCTCAAAACAAACATCCCTTCCTGCTCTATCACCTACCCTGAAACACATAAACATAACATATATAACCAACTATTTCTTCCCAAGATATCACAGAGTCACCCATATTACCTACAAACACTACCAAGTCAAGAAACCACAAACCTTATCAAATCTTACTCTAATTCATAACTGCAGATTACACCTTCACCTCCTTAGAGATGGTGACATTCATCCCAACCATGACCCTACCAACAACACTACTACCTACACAACCAGTCCTTCTTCCTCATCCCTACACATCCCTACACAGCCTCCTAACTCCCTCTTATTAGCTCACTTAAATATACATAGTATTAACAATAAAATAACTCAGCTTCATGCCCTACTTGAGCTACACAACTTTGACATTTTATTCTTACAGAGACATGGCTAAAACCACATACACAGGACTGTGAAATCACCCCTCCAGAATATAGTATTTTAAGAGTGGATCACCCTAAGAAGAAGGGAGGGGGCATAGCCTTAATATATAAAACAGGGCTTCAACTTACACTATTAGACACTTGTCTTCCTTCAGATACCAACTCTGAAATTCTTTTCACCAAACTAAAACTAAATACTTGTAAGTACATCTATATTCTATGCTCTTATCTTCCTCCAACCCCCTTGAAAATATCCTAAGCTGGTTGTCCACTAACTATCCTCAAGAAACCATTGTCCTAGGTGACTTTAATATTGACTGTAATACCTGTAATACTGATATCCCTTCTAACCACATAAACCTACATGTCTACCTAAATGTCTCTCAAATTGTTTCCTCACCCACTCGCATCCATAAACCCACCAACAAAGAATCCATCCTTGATTGGATCCTTATAAATACTCTTTCCCTAACTACATGGTAGGCATCCTCCCCAAAGACATGAGTGATCACTCTTTAACTTATTTTATTCGACAAAAGACCAATTCACCCAGACCTATAACCTTCAGAACCACTCGCTCCAATAAACATTTTAACCCTGAACATTTCCAAAAGGAACTAAGTCTATGCAACTGGTCACCCTTAAAACACATTCAACTCGAGGAAGCAGTGGCCTATTTCAGTTCTAAGTTCCTTGAAATCCTCACCTTCCATGCCCCTTCCCGTACCCTTAGGAATAGGACCAAAATTACACCTTGGCTTACAAAAGAAACTAAACATAAAATGTTGCTGAGAAACAAATTATGGTCAAGATGGCATGCTTCTAAGGACCTATCTGATCATATAAAATTTAAACAGCTTAGAAACTCTACTAAAGCATCTATAATATTAGACAAAAAGAAAACTTCTTTCAACTCCAGCAAAACAACCACCAAAGCCCAAAGAAATTCTGGTCAGGGATCAATACACTCCTTCATCCAGGCAGCTCTAAGACACCCACCCCTTCTGGTATCACCCAAGACACTCCCAAACAAATTGCTGACTCCTTCAACAACTTCTTTACTGAAGCTATCCAGTCTCTTGCCAACTCACTACCTCCTGTATCCACTAATCCACCCCCCTCCTCCTTTACCTCTCCACCCACTTTCCAATTCCTACCTGTCCCTACATCCCTCATCTGTACCCTACTACAAAAGCTCAAACCATCTACCCACTTAGTGGACCTTCTACCTGCTCAGTATCTTCAAACTGCAGCCAAAGTTATTGCTTACCCTATCTCAATCCTAATTAACAGAACCATAAAAGAAGGTACTATCCCATCCATCTGGAAAATCTCACATATTATCCCCCTTCATAAGGGTGGCAATTCAACAGAACTTTCCAACTTTCGTCCAGTTGCCCTACTCTCTCCCATAGCTAAAATCGTGGAAAAATGCATCCACCACCAACTACTTGCCACCTTCTCCTAAATGGCCTATTAGCTCGCTCTCAGCATGGCTTCCATTCCTTCCATAGCACTACTACTGCCCTCCTTTCATTTACTGATCACATCAACAAAAACTGTAACAATAACATCCTCTCATCTGCTGTCTTTATTGATCTTTCCAAAGCATTCAGCATGTTTAATCATCATATACTTTTGAATCTTCTGAAATCACTCTCACTTGACACTCAAGCACTACAGTGGTTCATGTCTTACTTAGATAATAGGAAACAGGCAGTGCTCTGGGAAAATGCTCTATCCACCCCTCTTCCTGTCTCCCTTGGTGTACCCCAAGGATCTATTTTAGGCCCTCTTCTATTCTCCATCTTTATCAACGATCTTGCTACTAGTATTCCCCAAGCTGTAACCATACAATATGCTGATGATTCCACTTTAATCTCCTCAGCTACAAGCCCATCTGAATTACAGACCCTCACCCAAAATGTCTTTGAGCTTGTAGAAGAGTGTTTTTTACAGCGATGTCTCCTCCTCAACTCTAAAAAGACTAAACTACTGCTATTTACTCTGACACAAAAATCTACCCCACTTCACTTCTCTATAAAATCCAAAAACGGCACAGTCATATCTTGTGACACAACAACCAAAGTTTTAGGGATTACTATTGACCACAGCCTTAACTATGATACTCATATCAATACCACAATAAAATCAGTAAACCAAAAACTTGGCTCCCTCTACTAAATCAAGCCCTTCCTCACTCCTACAGCCAGAACTACCATTGCCCACACCCACCTTATCTCTACTCTCTTCTATGCCTCACCTATTTACACTAATCTCTCTAAAACTAACCTCAACAAGTTGACAATCTCCTATAACAGTATAGCCAGATTTGCTACCGACTCCCCATTTAGGACACACCACTGCCTAAATTTAAAACAACTCAGTTAGCTTGAATTGCACAATCAGTTTTTATTTCAGCAACTAATTATTTCCCAAAAAATCCTTTATTATCCAGATAAAACACCAGTTCTTACAAATCTCATCATTCCATATAAAAATCTTTCTAACCTCCGTTCATCTAATAAACTATTAGTATCTACACATAAATCCAACAATAAAGCAGGAGATTCCCTTTTCCCTTATACAGTCGGAAAAAGCTGGAACCTACTTCCTGGTGACCTCACTTCTATTTCCTCTACTTCACTTTTCAAAAAGAAACTTAAACTTTATCTTACTAGCCACTGGCTCTGCCCCTGTAGTAACCCTAACTAATACTTTCTCCTCCTGTTTCATCATCATGTAACTTTTCCTAAGCTATTCCACCTTATATTATTGACACTTTAAAGGTCACTACCTGAAAGTTGGACTTAGTTTACTCAGCTAGACTTAACAGACATCCCACCTGCTTCCTGCTCTACTTGAAGCACAACTTCCACTTTACTACTCTCTCATATTCCTGATTTTATTCTCTTCTATAACTTGTCTCTTTTCCAACTCCTTACTTAGACCCCATTCTAGGAATTTCCCTCTTCCTTCTTGATACGTTCCCTCTATATAAAAAAAAAAACCCAAACTTGAAAATAGGGGACGTGATGTATTTTATCTGTATTTTATCTTAACTAAACTTTAATGTATCTGTAACTGAAGTTTAATGCTTTGTAACTGTAATTTGACTTTGAATTTTGTCTGTTCTTTGTGGAGCTTTTCTCCCCAAGCCTCTACTAAAAATGGACATATATCCAACTAGACTAGCCCGGTCAACAAATGTTAAATAAATAAAAAAAAATAAATAAACGGGTGTGCGCGCTGCACACCATGTTTTAAAGGGGAAAAAAAGTAAACCAGGAAATAGCAGCTCTGTGTACATCTGAGCACTGTGTTTGCATGGCGCGGCCCTGAGCATAAACAGGAAGGCAATGGGAAGGGAAAACAGCAGTAGGAAGGTAATCAAGGAGAACTAACATAGCTGGCAGGTGACATGTGTCAGAATCAGCCAATTACACAGTCAGCAGCCCAGCCCAGCACACTACTATAAACTGTGCAAACACCTTTCCCTCTGTTTTTTTTTTCCCACAAACTCTACACCACCAGTATACACAAGCGGAGAAGTTTTACCAAACAAACGCAACAAAATGATAGGGGCTGCATTAGCTCTCATAAATCAAAATGTGGAAGAGGCTGAGGGTGGTGAGGATGAGAATGCTGATGACCCGCTCACAGTGAGGAGAAGGCGAAGAGTGTACAGACCCAGGGTAACCTACCAGGGGCTACATGAGCTAGAGATAGTGGAGTGCTATAGGGTGGACAGGGACCTACTACAGCAAATTGTTGAGCTGTGACGGCCACGCCTCACACACAGAACTAATAGAGGAAAACCCATCCCAGTGGATACCAGTGGATACCACGGCATGTGTAAGCCTAAGAATACTAGCCACAGGTACCTTCCAAAGGCCAACTGGGGATATCATGGGGATCTCACAGGCATCAGCATCCAGGGTACTCCTCCAGTTCCTGGATGTCATGTCAGCACATGCCAATGAGCACGTATATTTCCACAACAGCTGTGAGGCATTGACCAGCAATATGCGTCTCTTCCACCAAATAGCAGAATACCCTGATGTAGTGGGTGCTATAGACTGCACGCACATACACATCAAAGCACCATCCAGTGAGCGGGTTAGGGTCTACATCAACCACAAGGGCTACCCTTTCATCAACTGCCAGGTCATGTGCGATGCCCAGGGCATTATAATGAATGTGTGTGCTGGCTGCCCTGGAAGCTATCATGACTCCCACATCTGGCATATGATGCAGCTGTCCCAGAGATTTACCAATGGGGACATCCCTTATGGCCAACTAGTGGGGGATGCTGGTTACGCACTGGAGCCGTGGCTGAAGACACCCATCAGAAATGCACACACAGACCCGAACAAGAACTCCATAATGAGGCACACGTACAGACCAGAATCATAATAGAGGGTATGCTTGGGATGCTCAAGTCACGGTTCCAGAACCTGGTCATATCCGGTGGAGACTTGCAATACTCACCAGCTACATGTACCCAAATTGTCATCGTATGTGCCATGCTACACAATATGATCCTGCAGAAACAGCTGCAGCAGGAACAGCAACAGGACAGGGCCACACAGCCCCCCATCATTGCCAAGGCCTGCAGAGGCACAGAATGACTTGGAGGAGGAACAACCTGAGCATGCTCCAGTAGGCAGAAGAGGCATGCCCCAGTATGCCCAGGCCTTGGCAAAGAGGCAATGCATACCACATACACTGACACAGTAGGAACCCAGGGAATTACACCTCTCTCTGACTCGCACATACAGTAAAAGGGATGCCAAACATGACACTACCTGTGCTTAACCATGTATAGGGAATGTACTATGTGCATCCGACATAGTCAGCCCTCCAGCACCATCCTCAATACTGGCACAGCCACAAGGTAAGTCACTCTCCCTATCAATTGCTAAAGGAGTAGTATGTTTCATTACTTGTATCTATGATATGGATGTGAGCATGCAAGGGAATCGGGTGGCTGAATGGGATGCCACCAGATAGTAGACACCTATAGCGGCAGCATGAAATCTGTAACAAATATTGGTGTCACCATAGTAGCCAGTACTAGGCAAGGTGACAAAACTCACTGCAGGAAATGTAGTGGGCCAAATGTGTGTCCCTAGGACACACACATGCTAGTCAGGGAGGCTCACATACCCAACAGCAGTCTCAGCCAGCAGGATAGGAGTAGACAAACACAAAGAAAGGCTGTGCTAAGGCCTCTGATTGATGGCTATGGAGAACAACCCCCCTCCAGACCTACACAGACAGACTGCAACAGGTCAGGCAGTGGGATGTTAGTTCTGAAGGGTAAGAAGTCTGAAACTGAAATGTAGATCAATCAAACCTAAGAACTGTAGTACACTGATATGTCACTAGTCTGCATGATAGTTCAGAATACAGAATGAAATGGAGTACCTGAAATACCAGTACAGTCATAGCAAATGTGTACAGTTGTCAGGTGTGCCCCCCCCACAATCCTATGTAGAAATGTAGTAACATGTATGTGTAGGTATAATAACAGTGGAGCACAAATTACCTGAGCTGGCCAAAGTAGCAGGATAGATTGTAGCATGTGCACAATATGCAGGGCTGCATGTGTTAGGTTGGTGTGTGTTGTATATTGTGTGAGAGTGGTCAGCATATAGACATGGTGAGGTTTGTTCGGGTGGCCATTGGCCAGTACTGCTAATGACAAGGCCAAGTTTTCACAACTGCAGTGCCAAACACAATGCATCCCAGCAAAACACATTCCAGCAGTAAGCCATAATACATGTTTGGATGGAATTTTTGTCACCATCTGAAAGATGGACATGGCATGCATGTGGGCCCAGACCTACAAACAGTACACAGGTGAAAGTACCCCCGACAGACAGTGTATAATATGCTATTCTCCTTGGAAGTCTGTTGCCGAGGCGCTAGAGGTTTGATTAAATTTTGAGTGGTGGATCCTGTTTTTTTGGTCATTTATTTATTATTTTTTGTGCTTTATTGATTGTTTTTGGAATACCAATGTCGTCTAGCCAAACAATGGCACACCACAATGGTCACAGGTATGAAGTATTGAGAAACTGCTCATGTCCCTACACAAGCCAGCATAAGTGGAATTCTCCATGTATATCTGTGAGTCAGATGCAAGCAGTGTCCATAGCACCCAGCTCACCCCACCATCTCCCACAGGTACCTCACAGGTTGTATCCCTGCTGTTGGGAATGAGTACAATATGACCCCCACCTCTGTATGGCAATAGCCACAGAATGCAGCATGCAGAAGAGGTCTCCCATTCAGGTGTGTCCCTATCTGTAAGCAGCACCCTGCCAGCATCCACACCACTGGATCAATAATGACAGGAAGTATTGGCATTAACACCTTGCACACCTACCCTGTCACCCCAGGGGAATATAGTGTCTTGCAGTCTGGGACTGTAGGAGTGACACAATGCAACAGCCTGCTACAGCTGGCCTGCATCACTACCAAATCCCCTACAGTCCTCTGCCAAAGGCCTGTGTCTCTCCCATACTGCCAATGCATGTTATGTCATGGACTCCCGAATAACAACATAACACAGTCCACAGAACCCAAATGCAAGGCCATGTCGACAAATCCCAGTAACGTCCACCATGTCCTACTGCATGAACTGTGGACCAACACCAAATTACTGCTGAAATGTAGTGATAACTATAGGGAACTTATCAGATAATGTTTGCATAATGTTTGGAAGAGAATAGAATAATAGAGGGAGGGTAGGAGCATGGACGGCATGAAGTGTGTGAAGTCTTAAACTCAGCCGTGTGCACATACTATGCCTGCCTGCAAACATGGGAATTGGTAGCTACAAACCTGCTCATAAACCACAATGTGAAGGGGCAATGTCCAGAAATATGACCCCTGCCTCTGGGTAACCTGTGTGAATCTGTACAGCTGTGAGGTATGGCTACAGCAGGATATGGCCATACTGTCATGTCAATGGATGTACAAGCATGGGATCCTCAGCCACCACTGTACCAAGGTGCTGAACCATTTACACAGACCCATCTGCAAGTGTCTGCAGCTTCCCCTCCAGAATGACGATTGTGCAAGAATATGTAGGCTGCAGACCACAATACTGGACACAGCTGCATTCACCCTGTGTTCCCCAGGAAATTACTGCAAGCAAATATGCATACCTGACAGTAGTTGATGACATAAAACATCACAGTGTAAAACCGTACATATGTATTAATATCTCTGTTAACACCAAGACCATGTAGCAGAAGCAGCATATAAACAATTACCTACAGTAACCCACTATCCTTTGCCCATTTTGACCCCATATTGTCAACCGATCTACAGATATCCCACAGAAACAGGTTGCTAGCTGTAGGTGCAGAACACAAAAGCCTGCAATGGAGTACAACCTACCTTGAATGGATTCACACATTCAATACAGAAGGTCATACCGGGCATGCTCCCACACTTACAGAAATAAAGCCCATGTTTGGCAACAACAGTGGACTATACATATCTGACAGTCACAGATGTTTGTGCACAAACTCCTCATTGCACACCAGTCATGCTTTGTACACACGTTGGATAGGAATGCACACATATAAACAAGGACAACACACTACAATAGGCCAAAATTACTCATAGATAGATGTGTGGAAGAGAGTGACAGACAGTGACAAAGAGCCTCCCATCATGAGGCCTGTCCCATCCAGCACACATCCAATTGACTAAAACCACATGATGTGCAAATGTCAATCACTGTAGACATTTGCCTCTGGTATCCCTCAGCACTATAGTGTCTATGGTGCTTGTGATAACTGTGTAACATGACTGTACAAGTCAGTATTCATCTAGCAATTGTATACACGTACCTGTGAAATATAAACTTGTATGTGCCTGAGTGTTGTGTGTCTGCTTCCAGATGAATGGGTTATGGCCCATGTACACACACTGCACTCCCCATTGCCCTACTATGGCAAGCCTGCTGATGTCTTCACCTTGAAATACACCTTTGGTGAAAGAGTAGCCTTATAAGCTCCATGGCGCGTGCTATAACTGTGTAATGCTATAGTGTAATGTACTAGTTAGGTAGGAGTTCTAAATCCAGACATGGAAACTCTGTGTGTGTGTAGGGATCAATGCTTTGGTGGCTATTTACAGTAACTACACTCCCCATTGCCCTAATTTGGCAAGCCTGCTGTTGTCATTCACCTCGAAATACACTTTTGGGGAAACAGTATCCCTATAAGCTCTGTGGCGCGTGCTATAGCTGCATAACGCTATAGTGTGATGTACTAGTTAGATAGGAGTTTTAATCCCAGACATGGCAACTGTGTGCATGTGTTACAGTCACTACACTCACCATTGCCCTAGTTTGGCAAGCCTGCTGATGTCATTCACCTTGAAATACACATTTGGGGAAGAAGTAGCCCTATAAGCTCCGTGGCACGTGCTATAACTGCATAATGCTATAGTATGATATATTAGGTAGGATTTCTAATCCCAGATATGGCAACTGTGTGTGTGTGTAGGGATCAATGCTTTTGAGGCCATTCACACTCACTACAATTTCCATTGCCCTACTTTGGCAGGGCTGCTGATGTCATTCAGTTTAAACTACACCTTTGGGGAAGTAGCAGCCCAGTAAGCTCTGTGGCATGTCCTATAACTGTATAATGCTTTAGTGTAATGTACAAGTTAGGTAGGAGTTCTAATCCCAGACATGGTAACTGTGAAACTCTGTGTGTGTGTGTGTGTGTGTGTGTGTGTGTGTGTGTGTGTGTGTGTGTGTGTGTGTGTGTGTGTGTGTGTGTGTGTGTGTGTGTGTGTGTGTGTGTGTGTGTGTGTTTGTGTAGGGATCAGTGTTGTGGCCATTCACAGTCACTAGGTACTCCTAAAAATGGAGAACATTGATATCTGTGCAGTAAGAGAGACCTGATCCAAGGCTCCAGAGAGCACCCCTGCAATACCAGGTACAGCTCTCACTACACCTGTTGGCCACCAAACTAGGTCCAAAACACTAAAGGTGGAGGAGTTTGAATATTCATCAAGGACATTAACACCACCAGGCTACTTGCCCAACAGAATGTGTCTGAAATACCCCTGGTGCAACTAACACTAGGTAAGACTGCAATCCAAATTGTATAGCTTGCTACAGATCCCCCACCATGCCCCAAGATTCCCACTACACCTTTCGAAACATACTGGGAAATATTATGATACAACCAAACACCCTAATACTGGGTGACTTACACTACCTAGCCATTAACTGGGAATACTACTTGTGTACCAACTCGTGTGCCCAACGGTTCATGGAAGTCATAATTCCCAATGCCCTGGATCAAGTAACCCATAGTTCCACCAGGGGCTCAAATATCCTAGACCTGGTCATTACCAACATGAGAAATCAATTATCCACACCTATGGTCACCCCATCGGTGGTCAGGTCTGCCCATAAGCTAATCACCCTTAACATTCACATCCATCCCCACACCCCACTAAGGAAACCTCTGTAACACACATCTCCAAAGCCAACATCATGCTACACATGTCAGACGTGACTAACGTCATGACACCCATGCAGACGGGAACTGAAAGGACGACTGCTGAATCCTACACGAAGGCACTGTATGAGCACATCCACTCGTGCATGAATTGTGCCATCCAATATAGAACCAAGATGTTCCCCACCAAGAAAAGGAAGCCAAATATGGTGGCCCCTACCATAAACATACTGTACAACAAAAGGAACAAACTGATGCAGAAATTAGGGAATTTCCAGGATGCAAAAATACTCTCTTACCAGCCTTAGTAAGAAGCTGCGATCCCTAATAGCATCCTCCAAAGCTAGTTACAAAGATAATATAGCCAAAGATGTGAAAGACAACTGCAAGCCATTCCATAGCTATGTCAGGAATCTAAATGGCAATGTTCAGAACTGCTCTGAGCTACAACAGGATGGTATTAAATATACTGCTCCCAAGGATATTGCTAATATCCTGGCAGATCTATTCAGTGCCAACTGCACCACCCTCCCACCCCAGAAAGGGCCTATCTCAACAATGAAAGAGTGCCAGATTCCGGTAATAATGGCAACGCAGGTAAAAAACACAGTTTCCAGAGCTAAGAAAACAGCATCCATGGGACCAGTCAGCATCCTGTGCTGTATACTACATGAACTACAAAATGAAGTGGCAGCTCACTTACGTGCCATGTCTAATCATAGCCACACCTCAGGCTTTGTGCCCACTGTGTGGTGCACAGCTACAGTTAACCCAGTCCACAAGGGGTGATCCACCTTGGATCCTAGGAACTACAACCCCAGCAGTATGAAGTGCCTGATCTGCAAGACCATGGAATGTATTATCATGGAACTTATAAACAAAGACATTGGCAACCTGCAAACATTGGACTCCACCCAGGTTGGGTTTGTGAAGGGCTGATCATTTCTTCTGAACCTGGCTGACATCTTTAAATCAGTCTCCAGAGTTGTGGATGAGGGTAAGGTGGTTCACACAGCCTATGTGGACCTCGCCAAGGCCTTTGACACCATCCCCCAGTCTGGAATCATAGATAAATGTCCCAAGCTGGCCATTAATCTCTATGTCACCCAATGGGGTGCCAACTTCTGTACTGACAGAATCTATACTATAAAAGTAGGTGACACCAACTCCAGCCCCAGACAAGTGACAGCTGGAGTACCTCAGAGTTCAATCCTGGGACCGCTCTTGTTTGGCATCTACTGCTCTGAAGTACAGGCCAACACTAAGGTACTCTGGCTAACAAAGGTCGCAAATGACTGCAGACTGGGAGCCAATACTGAATCCTCACATGATGTGGATATTCTACAGAAGGGCCTTACTGAAAGAGATGCTTGGTGCCTGAGCTATGGCCTCAAGCTCAATGCCAAGAAATGGATAGTTATCCCCTTTGGGAAGGGGTATGTACCTGTGAAGTACCACATAGGTGGCAGTACACTAAACACCTAAAGTGTGATAAGTGACTTAAGGACACAGATGGACAGTGGTCTCACCTTTGATAACCACATCGCCACAACAGTCAGGAAATCCACCTATGTGGCACACCTCATCACTAAGGGCTTTACATCCAGGAAAAAGGAGGAAATTGTGCCACTGTAGTCATCTCTCAGTAGACCCAGTACAGACTACAATGCCCTGTTAGGTATGTACCTCACTAGACATCTGAAACAACTAGAAAGGCTGCAGACATACCTCACTAAAAGAATCAAAGGCCTTAACTAAATGCCCTATGCTGACTGTATGAAAATCATCCAGCTATACCCTATCACATATCGTGTACTCAGAGGCGATCTCTGCTTAACATACTATTCCATGTCAAACCCAGAGCTGTTGGACATGCTACACTTAAATAAATCCAAATCCCTCACAGCCACATGCTCCAGGGATCCAAACCTTGTAATCACAATGAACAATACATGCTGGAGGGATGTGTTCCTGACCCAGAGACTCCCTAGACTCTGGAATACACTGCCATACATGTCAAGCAGTGTGCCTCTTTGGCGCTCTTCAAAAGGAACCTTGATGATTGGATGGGAGATAGGAAATTGACCCAAGGGATCATGTCAGTTGTCCTGTTAGACAGGGGTCCAGGGAAGTAAATATTGTGGGAAGACATAGCCAAAGAATTGTCATGGCTAGGCATGTGTAGGCCCTAGGGCCTGATAGCCTAGTACCAACCTATGAACCTATGAAACTATGACCTACACTTTCCATTGCCCAACATTGGCAAGCCTGCTGATGTCATTCACTTTGAAAGACAACTTTGGGAAAGAGTAGCTTATTAATCTTTGTGGCTCGTGCTATAACTGCGTAATGCTGTAGTGTGATCTACTAGTTAGGTAGGAATTCTAATCCCAGACATGGCAACTGTAAAGCTTTGTGTGTGTGTTTGTTTGTCTCTGTCGGGATCAATGCTTTTGTTGCCATTCACAGTCACTACAACTTCCATTTCCCTACTTTGGCAAGCCTGCTGGTGTCATTCACTTTGATATACACCTTTGGGGAAAGAATAGCCCAGTAAGCACCATGGTGCATGCTATAACTGCATAATGCTGTAGTATGATATACTAGTTAGGTAGGAGTTCTAATCCTAGAAATGGCAAATGTAAAACTTTGTGTGTGTGTTTGTTTGTCTGTGTAGGGATCAATGCTTTTGAGGCCTTTTACAGTCACTACAACTTCCATTGCCCTACTTTGGCAAACCTGCTGATGTCATTCACTTTGATATACACCTTTGGGAAAGTAGTAACCCATTAATCTCCATGGCATGAGCTATAACTGCGTAATGCAGTAGTGTGATGTACTAGTCAGGTAGAAGTTCTAATCCCAGACATGACAACTGTAAAACTTTGTGTGTGTGTTTGTTTGTCTGTGTAGGGATCAGTGCTTTTGAGGCCATTCACAGTCACTACAACTTAAATTGCCCTACTTTGGCAAGCCTGCTGATGTCATTCACTTTGAAATACACCTTTGGGAAAGGAGTGGCCCAGTAAGCTCTGTGGTGCATGCTATAAATGCGTAATGCTGTAGTGTGATGTACTAGTTAGGTATGAGCTCTAATCCCAGACATGGCAAGTGTAAAGCTTTGTGTGTGTTTGTTTGCTAGTGTAGGGATCAATGCTTTTGAGGCCATTCACAGTCACTACAACTTCCATTGCCCCACATTGTCAAACTTGCTGATGTCATTCACTTTGAAATACACCTTTGGGGAAAAGGTAGCCCAGCAATCTCTGTGGCACATGCTATAACTGTGTAATGCTGTAGTGTGATGTACTAGTTAGGTAGGAGTTCTAGTCACAGACATGGCAACTGTGAGACTTGGTGCATGCGTGTGTGTGTGTGTGTGTGTGTGTGTGTGTGTGTGTGTGTGTGTGTGTGTGTGTGTGTGTGTGGGTGTGTGGGTGTGATCCCAGATATGGCAACTGTGAGACTTGTGTGTGTGTGTGTGTGTGTCATATGTATCCTATGTGGAGGTAGCTGTTAGTGTGTAAATAACAGGATTCATTTTGGAGTGGGTTTTGCAAATTTCTTATATGGTGGGCCTATTATATGTCACAATGTCCACCTTACAAGGATAACAGATGCCAAACAACAGAGAGGCTGGGGTAGATAATCCATACCCCTATATGTGACATCATGGCTTGGGGAAAATATAGGCAACCCTAGTATTACCCAGAGAACACTCTCCAACCATGTCTCATGCACAAACTCACTTGGCTAGGCAGCAACCACTATGTTGGTAGTTCCCTGCATATTGCCCACAGATAGTAACCATGGTGTGCTTGCAGTGGACTACAGAGGATACGGCACCCTGTCCCATCCCTACAATAGGCAAATCATTGCATACAGTGGTCCTTTGCTATGTTTTCCACTGGATGCCTGCAACAACTGTAGAGTCATCAAATGTAACCCACAAAGGACATACCATGCCTTATGCACATGCCCTGTATGGACAGATGCCACTGTCACCTGTGAATACCTGTATCATGCTGTCAATGTAGGTGCAGGTTCAACCTGGTTTCCAGTGCCAGTTCTTACCACGAGGTCAGAAATGGCACATCTGATGATAAAAATCTGTCTACACAACATGCCCCAGACACCCCAGGTACACTTCCACATGTCACAGAGCATGCATGT